>NC_048898.1:25050909-25155380 GCF_011077185.1 Oxyura jamaicensis | reverse complement strand
TTTTTTTTTTTTTTTTTTTTTTTTTTTTTTTTTTTTTTTAATAGAAGGAATCTTCTTTTCTCCTAGCCTTTCCTTAAAATATTTCCTCACAGTTCTAAAATCCTTGGGAGGATGGATGTTCTGGAAATATTGTCATGCTCTGTCTCCAGGCTCAGAGGTTTTATAGCATGCAGAGGAATATGCAGGGTAATTTAATTTTGTCCCAGGTAACAAGATCAGAGTCACTGCCCTCCCAATGATTTCTGCATCCTGGCCTGGCACCATAAGCTACTTAAACTGAAGTCACCACCAACAAAAAAGACTGCACAATTTTTTTTTTTTTTTGTTCCTGCTTACTTCTATACAATCTTGAGCAACAAAATTGTTTTATTTTCCCTCTTGTGAGTTATTAAGTGTTTTTATAGTTCCAAACTCCTCTTCTTCTTCCTCCCACAAACTAAATGTAAAAGATGACCAGTATATGATATTTGGGAAAACAAGTTTTGATGCCATTGAAAACAGTAACAAAGCAAATCTTCCAGTCCTGCCAAATTTCAAATCATCAGATCTGGTTTTACTCAGGCTAGATCACCAATTATGGGGAGATAATGTGAGAGAAATTACATAGCTACTGGGCCTGGTTTTCCATTAGTCTGCAAATTGCAAACATTCTGATTTAGTAGTGGTTTATATTCACTTTGTATGGGTGTCAAATTACAGTCCTGCTGGCCTGAAGGAAGATTAATTCATACTAGCCAAGAATCTGGCCTTTAATATACTTATTTCAATGAGATGATCTTTTGGTAATGAGCAAATTGATTCTGATAAAAAAAGAATCAACCTAAACCACAAAAGAAGCTCTTAAGTCCAAGAGCTTAGTAAGATTCAGAAGGGGATTGGATATTTTCATGGATAATTAGTTTATCTGGAATCAGCCTCTCTGTTAACCTCCACCATGCAAAACCTGCCCTCCTGTATGTTTTGAGAGTTTGATGCAACTCTTATTTTCAGTGAAATGAACTACTGGTGTGAGATATTGGGGAATACAGCTTGAGCACCTTGCAGTTTCACTACTGTGCCAAGGAGACAAGGTGTACTATAGTGTCTTTGTACATGGTAAAATTGTCAAGTGCAGTTAGCTGATGTGTTAGAGACCACCAGCTCAGGTTGTGAAGACTCACCTCTGTACCGCTGAATCCCACAGTAGTGCATGAAAGTGATGATATTTTTACTAATTAAAAGGAGACTTGGGTGCTTTGCCAAGAGACACGGGGAAAGGTTCAGCAGCATTGGTCAAGGGAGCACCAAATTACAGAGAATTACTGGTCAAATCATTCCAGAGGGAGATCAAACTTCATACTTTAGAGTTTACACCAATCTTTACCTACAAGTGATAGAATGAGATTTTAGAAGAAACAGTATTCCTCATAACTGTCTACTACAAATATCTTCCTCTAAAGCTTGCAACTGTAAAAGACAGCATACTGGAATTGATGAGCTTTCAATTGATTAACTGACATTGCAATTACTAAATCTTATGTGAAACTGTGTCCTAAAAGTAGATCAAAACTGAAATGTTCAGTGGTGACACTAGTCTTGTTTTCTTCAGTGGGAGTAAGGGGTATCCAGCATGTTTCCAGGAATTTGTTCCTCAACCCAAGCTGCTGCCATTTCAAGAAGAGCTCAGGGGCTCCCAGTACTTTCCTGGAGCCACTCAATCTGCCACAGGATTGGGTTTAAAGTCAGTCATGTATAAATGCATTGAGACTAAACTCTGTAGGAGAAAACAGAAAGGGGTGATTTGTGCATGTAGAATGAAGAAGGTGCAAAGTCTGTCACAACACAGGTTAACATGCTGTCTGTGAGGTTCCTATGGAGTCTAATTTGGTTATTAAATTTATATACTAGGCTACATTCCACTCTGTTACTACTTTCTTTTTTGAGCAGGCATTAATTCATCAAAAAATCATTTTGATATTTGCATCTGACAAATTATTCCTGTATATCTGCTGTTTTTCTCTTCTTCAGTCCATATTTTTCTTACAATGATGCCTATCTTTTTTTCCAAGCATTACCATGTTGACAAGTACCAATGTTTAAGTTCAGACAGAAATCACTACTGAACTGCAGCAGTTCACCCTTTCATTTTAACAATGATCTGGGAGAATGAGATTGCAGTGGGACCTTAATTTCCCTTGTTAGAGCTGTAGTGTTTGGGGCTGATGAAGTTCACAGTAAACCCGTCACAAATGAACCTTACCTGAAATATTATCTATCGAGGCCATATAACGAGCATCTGGTGGAAATAGCAGTCTGTATGTGAGGCAGCAGCTACTAAATAAACTGCTTAGGTACAGTGTGTTGTACTTGGTGAGTTCAGTCAGGGGGAAGAAGAATCAGGCTTTCATTGAACTCTTCTTTACAGTCATTGGGTACACAGGCTGCCTGTGGGCCCAAAGGACTGTGCAAGGCACACTGTGAAATGCAATACTTCACTTTACCAAGCTGCAAAGCAGCTGTGTGCCCTTTGCTGAACCTTTTGAAAAATAAGGGTCTGGCTGAAACAAGGCCACAAAGACAATTCACTTTTACAGTCTGCCAGTGAACTACTGTGACAACTGATGCCAGCTGAGACCAGAAAAGATGTTTCCTTCTGACTGCAAAGCATTGACTGGTGAGTCTGGATTGATGGACGTGTGGTGTTCTGTCACCCAGTGCCACATTGGTCATGATAAAGGATTGTTCAATGTAGATAAGGCCTTCAGTAAGAGATGAAAAATGATGCTACCTTCCAGAGGGCTTGCAAACACATGGACAAAATGTTATGAATAACTTCAGAATGTGAAAATGACTGTACTGGATGAAAACAAAGGAATTGCTTTCAGGATGAAAAGTGGTAAGAATAATGAACCCATTGCCTAGGGGATTGGTTACTGACACCTCCTTCTGAAGCATCTTCAAAGGAAGAGGTAAGTGAATGTCTTTGAAAGTGCATATTTAAAATAACTATTGTCTCTCTTAACTCACTGTTTGGATGGAAAGCAGTCAGTGATCGACACCCCAGAGCAGCTGTATGTAACAGATTAAGGCACTGAGAAGAAATGCTTCCTGCTTAAATAGGAAATATAGACAGCCAGTGCAACTACTCTGAATCCAGGTAGAAAACCAGACTTTGTCTGGTGCATGTGGGGGGGTTCTGATTATGTTTCCGATTTATGATTGCAATGACCTAAATCTCAGCAGTACCCAGACATCACATTAATAAACAATATTGCAGTTGGGTTAGACAGGGTCTCCAAGATTTTTATTCCTTCATCTGTAAAACATCTTCATGGCAGCATGAGCAATGCAGCTGAAAGTCTCACAAAGAAATGAAAGTTCTTGTACTTGATGAAACAGTTCATGAGGTACCCTTTCCTCCTCTTGGCCGGGGATCATGTTTCTCTTAGTATTCAGTCTGATCTTACACAGATTCCTGCATTTCCTTTCCAAGACACATTCACATATCTATTCTGTTCAAGATGAGAAAGAAGACACATGGAGCTTTAAAGAACTTTTTTTTTTTTTTTTTTTTTTTTTTTAGAACTGAATAGGTTTAGGGTTTTTCATGAGAAATGGAGAACTGAAGCTGTCTAACTCTGTCATGGAAGTATCTAAAGACCTGTCAGTGCCAGCCCTGGAAATATTATCTGCTTGTGATTAACAGCAGGGTGGAGGGAGTTTATTTGCTCCTCTTCCAGTGTTTCTTCCTTGTAATGGGTCTTGTTTCATTTTAGGGTGTGAGGCAAATTGCCAGATTTCTGGAGTTCAAACAGAACAAGTCTGAAGTTGCCTGTTTTTTTTTTTTTTTTTTTTGCCAATGGCTGCCTACCACTGATCTAATAGAAAACAGATATGTGAAAGGGTTTATACAGCTCTAATTTGTCCAGTGTGCAGACAAATCAGGTTACAGCTGGGAGGAAAATGAGCTGCAGGGAATTGTGTGTTCTCTGGGGGAGATACCTGGAGAAGAGTTCACCTTTGGGGGAGATAAGACAGAAAAGAGTCCCCTTCTCATCTCAGGGCTTGTAAATAACTTGTAGATCAGAAATCATTCCCTGGATTAAGGAAGCCTGAGTGGGTTTGTTGGACCATTTCACAGACACACAGAAAACAGGTCCATTACAAGCCAGTGCTACCCACAGGCAGCCCTGCTCCATAATTTTTGCACCACAAAATTTTCACTGTTGAAAGGCCATTTCCCCATCAGTTACTGCATCATAAGCTCCAGTTTACCAGAACTGTTTTCCTTAGCAGAAAGGACCCCATGGCATCTTAAATTCTTGGCCTGAATGGAGTTTTTATCTCTCTTTTTTTTTTTTTTTTTTTTTTTTCTTTTCAGTTTTTAAATAGATAATGTTGTGTCTCACATTTAAATTTTGGTAAACTGAGAGGTGGAATGTGTGTAAGCATGGGTTTATACTGTATGATGCAGAACAACCCACTCCATTATGCCAAGCATGTGTGACCAAACTGTATCCCATCCAAAGACATTTCTTGGATGCGGGAAATTCCAGAGACTAACTCACAACAGTCCTTCAGAAGACAGATTTATCTCCAGACCATGCCTCATTCAGCCCATGACTACTTAAAGTCACATCTTATTTTAAATGCAACCACTATTTCCTTATGACACAAAGGAATTTATACTCTTCATAGGCAGGCGAATAAAGGGGAATAGAAAACTTATTTATTCCAGAATGTTTTCTGTCTCTAATATTCTGATGCAAGATCAGGAGTAATATAATTAATATAGAAAACTGATGGATATGGAAAACAAGTAGATCTACAGACTCATTGTGTTGGTGGTCACTAATCAGTTTTGTGAGTTTATTTGTCTCCAAAGTCTCTCCCTCTCCATGAATGACTCTGTGAGGACCATTCTTTGCTACAAAGAGATGTGGTTAGTATATTTATAGTGGCAAAGTTCTTGTCAGGGAGATACAACTTGAATCACCAAAATAATTCTTTTCCTGGTAGTAAAACCACTTCCCTAAATGACATAAGCTTTCCTGACAAAAAGGCTCTTTTGCTAAAATGAGTTGCATCTGCAGAGAGAGTTCTGACATGCAAACTGTACAAAGTTGAATCATCCTGTTTTGACTGTGAAGGAATGGGAGGGACATCTTTTAATGTCACTGCCAGGGAATCCATCTGTGGGAACTCACAGATCACTTCTGGTCTCCCCCATGCTCTCTCTACAAATTTTTTAATGAGTGTAAAAGGGGAATTCTGCTTCTGAATTTGAGAATTACAGAAATATATGATTTGGTGGATCACACTGATATGGTTCACCTTTTCCATTGACACACTTGATTTAATTTTCCATGAGTTTTGGTCTCAGGTTTTTACATCCACACAGAAGTTCAAACCCATTCCACCTCATTTAAGTCTCTCTCTATTGATCCTACCAGTGTCACATTTTTGGGTAAATGATGGCAAGAATGGCTGAAGTGGATCCACTTCAGGGTCCAAAGTGGAGTTCATGCCTCAACCTAGACTTGGACCAAAACCAAATGCAGTTGGCAAGTTATAAGTAGGAAGTTGATCTTTTTGGCTGGAGAGAGAAACGGTGTCCATCTGGGATGCTTGTCTACCACTGAGTATAAAGAAGCTAGTTCTTAACCTTTGTGGAAGCACAAATCTCAGGTAAACCTTAAGTCGTGGGCTCTGAGGCTGCCAAGCAGACAAAGTTTATGAACCCAGTGAGGCTGCTGGGATACTGGGGTGTCTGGGAACAGAGCCAGGCTCTTCTGAGTCACAACCCAAAATCCACTCCTTAGCAATAGTAAACATCCAAAAAGTCACAAGACAACAAATAAGGAATCTTTCACAGAAAAAAAATAAATATATTTAGCCAACAAAGAGATTATATTGTGAAGTCAGTCCTTCATATTTTGTAATGTTTACACTACAGCTAATTTGGGATATTATTTAAGTCCTTATTTAGTATCATAGTTGTGTAACACCAAATATATATATATATATTATTATTTATTTTTTATTTTGTATTTTGTAATACAAGAACTCCAGGTTATTTATATCTACAGTAAGCTGAGGTAATGGACTACATTAAATTCCAACCTGGTGGAGATTTATTGTGCTAGAATGAACATTGCCTACAGTACAATAACTCAGAGAGATAACGGGAAACATGCTAGTGGTACAGGAATTTGCATTTCATAGTTTAGGATAGTAACTGATAAAACAGGTGGCTTAATCAGGAGGCTTAGCTGTATGACTCTGCTGAAGGTCAGTTTTGCTTAGGATAGGTGTTGCTTGGATTATGGAATAACAGATCCAAGCTGGTGGTGTTTGACTCTAAAGGAGTGTAAACAGTTCAACTCTTTCCACAATAAATATTTGCTTGAATATAAAAAATGGTATTTTGTTATGTTCATGCTCATTTGTGTTTGCTTTCTAGTAAATGGCTGTGGAATAAAAACATGCATTAAATCAATGAACTTGGATCAAATATCAAATAATATGATAATATGTGTCCTTTAACTCCTTAACGTTTTTAAATGCAGGAAAATGAAACCTAAGAGGGATTTTCTTAGCTCCAGGAAACAGTGACGATTCCATGCATTTTGTTACAAAACTTACAAAGCTAGTGTGTGTATGTCAAATGATGCAGTTTATTAACATCAAGAAATCAAAGTAAATTTGTCTCCCTTTGCAGTCACAGGCTGCATAAAGACAACCTCTCTCTCTCAGTAAAGGTTTTACTTTATTCTTGAGTCTTTAATTTAGGAAAAACAAAATAAGGAAAGATAGGCCTCTTTAAGATCCGTGAAAGTGTCCATGTCTTCTAGATAAATATCAGATGAATTTTCTTTTATTTCAAGAAAAAAAAGAAAGACTTTCCCAACATTTCTGTATCAGTGCCACCACAATCTGGATCCATAGTATTAAATAAAAGTTGTTCTTTATTTGTCTATTGTTAATGTCAATGGAGAAGCTCTTACGTACTTCAAAAGAATTAGGATTTGAAAATCATAAGGATATGGATTTGGAAGGAACTATGCTGCTTTCTAACTATCCACTTTGATTTGTTTTTATATATACTTGTTATGCTGGAAGGACCTGTGCAAATCAGATCATTGCAAGTGGCGGGTGCTCATCTCATTGCAAGCCCTCTGTGACTCCCACCCATACAGAACCTTTCAGCAAAACACACCCGGAGCACCAGCTGGTTGAAAAGACCTTGTACCCCTCCTCCTCCCTGCTTGTCTCTGCTGACGTGAACAGTAAAATATGCAGTAGCAGACTTTGAGTAAGATTGAAAAAGAGGAGGAAAAAATATGCTCCCAGCAGGCAAAATATTGGTGACATTTTTAATAATAATGAAACATAAGACCACAGTAGGGCAAAACTGAAATCCATTTTGCATGTCAAAGAATTGGTTGCATTTAATTTGTTTGGCATATTTTACTAGCTTTCTATTTCTTATGGAATAAGTTCAAGGTTATGAAATGTATTGCTAGTACAAAATGTTCATAAGGATTTGAGATGAAAGAGAATAAAGCAGAGAAAGGTCTTCCAACTCATTTTTGATTGATGAAATCTTTTGTGAAAAATCCTTCCCTCTCAATGTAGCTTTGAATTCAGATTTAGGGAATTAAGATGTTTGTTTTGTAAAAACAAAGAAACAACAGAAAAAATGTTATAACTTATTTATTTATTTGTTTATATTTAGAGATTATTATCTCAAATTTATTCCAAACTTGTTGAATTTGTTTAAATGGTTCCCAAAGGACATGGCAGGTCTTAAATGTCTGAGTTTTGAGCTGAATTTGACTTTGCTTCTTGCTTGATTATTTCATTATAAACTTCTCTTTCCTTTAAACTACCTGATTTCTGTCAAATCTGTACAAGAGCAGCTTCATTTGGTCTCTTGATATGAAAATCAGTAATGGGGGAACTTCAAGAACTTCAAAAGCTTCTGAAAGTCCACAATAAGCCTCTGTATTATGGGAGGTTTATTAAGGGATTTCATTTGGGTTCTCGGGACATGTCCATGGATTGGAAGAATGGGAATAAATAAACTGCAGAGAAGGTGAAACAGGGCAGGATCCAGGCAAGGGGCTTGCTTTCCCCATGGTGTCACCATTTTGGTTTTTGGCTCAGCAGTTATTTATCCACTAGAGGTCTGTGTGTGCCCAGCTGAGCACTTGCTGACAAGCTACGTGTTCCCTTCATTTTAGGGGAAAAACCATCAGTTCAGCAACACTGCTCCCTTTCCTGTGTGCAACTTGCAACTTCACACTGATTTTCAGGAGCGATGTCTGATGATTCCTTTTTATATTTTTAGTGGAAAAGAAACAAAGTCTTTTTTTTGTTGTTGTTGTTTATTTTTGTTTTTGTTTTCCACCTGTACCTTCAGGTTCACAGAATGATGATTTCCTTAGTTTTTTTTTGGCAACAAACAAGCAATCAAAATCAAAAACAAAACCCTCAAATCATTCCAATTTTTCAAAGTACAAAGGAAATGCTTAATAGTAGGTGTTTTCAAACTAAATGATTTATAGGACTCGGTTTCCCTCCATCCCCATTTTTTTCAGTTTGTGGAAAATTAAAAGAAAATACATCAATCAGCATCCCACCCCACCCAAGGTACAAATAAACAAACACCAAAATCAAAATAGCTTGGGTGTGGGGAAACATATTTTTGTCTGATTAATTTTCACTAGTAATCTGAAGTGGCATTATCTGCTCATATCGAATCTTGATAATATGCAGTGCCTTGCAAAGCAAAAGAGATCAAATCTGAACTCAAGCTGTGTTGAAATGCATATTTCCTTTCACATTAGATTTATAGGACTGCCTGCCATTAAATGCAAGCTTGTCTGAGTAAGGCAGGTCAGTGCAGCTTGAAGGTGAACCAGACCATTACGCAAAGAGGATGCTTTGCTCCTCTGTATCACATTGCCCATCGCTCCATGGAAAGCTAAAGGTTAATCTCAGCTCATAGAAGTGAGAGCATCCGCAGGCTGCTCCAGCTTGGTTTGTCTGGTTCTGTACAGCACCTTCACAGACAGAAGAAATTCAAATGACAGCTTTAAACTATTTTAGCTTTTATAACTCATGCTTAGTCAGTGTGTATTTCAGCAGAAACTTATGAAGTTTTTATTTTCAAATAAGATAGGAGTGCAGAATTTACACTGGTGTAACTTCAGAAACATTAATCAAGAAACAAATTCATCTTCTGACTCTTTCAGTATGTCTAATCTAGGAAGAAAATGACTGCAGCTAGGTTTGATGTTTTGTAAACATCTGTCTGCTCATTTAAATTGCATCCACATGTCAAGACACAGAAATGCTATATTTATTCGTTTTTATTTTTAAATTAAAAAGTCTTCCTGCTGTTGGTTTTTGTTTGTTTGTTTTAAACAGAAATAAACAATTTCAGGAAAATGATAAGTGTGGAACACGAACATACCGCAAAGTGCAATAAATCTTTCTCCAAAGAAATTCACCTATCTCAGTTGTGCTGTCTTGTATGCCAGCTTCAACACTGCATGTAACTACTGAGTAACGAAGTCACCTCATTGGTTCTGTTAAAAATCAGAACTGAATATGTCCCACTAGCTAAATGGAGAAATACTGAGATTTCTTTTATTATCCAAGGGAAGTTATTTGAAAAATACAGTTACATCATAGAGGTAATGTTTATATAAAGGTCAGAAATGCAGCTACTTAAATTCTGAGCTACTAAAGCTAACAAAGTAACAAAACTACCACATTGTCTCTTTGAGAACAGTACCTATAATTTGGAAGCCTCTTGACATACTCAAAGTGTGAGTGACAGTGGTAGAGATTTTCTGGTTTCAGTGAAGGGCTGAGTGATTAATGAAACTAAATTAATCCAGTGTATTAATCAGTATATGTCCTAAAATGGATCACCTGAGATTAACTCAACCCATTTTAAGCACTGACAAGCTACAGAGATGCTAATCTGAGAACTGGTATTCAGAAAAGAGAATTAATCTCTGCTCAAATCAGTGGAAAAAGACAGGAAGGACATTCTAACGTTAAGTGGGTAAAGATGACACACACACCTCACAAGCTCCAGAGACGGAATTATTTGCAGAAAAGTACTAGCAAGTGGGCTTAAATAATGAATGCATTTAAGAAATGAATGATTCCTAATGGAACTAAGACTTCATCCATGACATTCATGGGCAAATTGGTGACATCAATATGTGGAGATCAATTGATGTTATTCTATATTTATTAGACACAGTGTGCTTCACATCTTTTCTTTTAGGAAAGAGGCTAAAAAAACAACAATTAAGGATTTTTGTAAAAAAGTAAAGACAAACCCAAAAGCCTGTGTAATTCTCACTTAAGGAGTTTGATTTTATTGGGATTTTATCAAAGTGAATCATAATTAAAGTGGTAAAAGTAAATCAATTTAAATGACGAAAACTGAGGAGATAACAAGGTGCAGTTTGGTTTTAGGCTGTCAATAGTAAATGACAGTGAAAGATTAATACCACATAGCCCTGTGTGTCATTAGGCAGAGTAGAGCCAGCATGCAGCTTTTACCTTTTGATGTTCACACATTATTTTTTTACTTTTTTTTTTTTTTCCTTATTTTCTTTGGTTATCATTTCTTTCTACAGCCTGAAGACATCATGAATGCTTCCTAGCTTCTTTCTGTCCACATGTCCAAAACCAGAGAGTAGGAGACAGCTGGTTTGCCTGAGGGTAAGCCAAGGTTGGGGGACTGGACAGGCACACTCTTGTGTTTGGATAGAAAGAAAAGTCATTGCTTTACTCAAGAGTTGCACAGGAGATACCTCACACACCCCTGTCATGACATCATTTGAAAAAAAAACAACATTTTGTAATATCAGCACTGTCACAAGGAACCAAATTATTTTATTTTGGTCTTCATTGTGATGGATAAAGATGAACTACTCATTGGTCTGGAAGATGGTGGTTGACTAGAAACCAGTGATCATGACCCTGTTACACTTTCATAAGCAAAGAGAAATAGAAGCAGCCATTACACTTATAAAGAGACACGCAGATGCACAGCTCTTCAAAAGAAAGACAACTTCACTGAGCTAAAAGAAAATCATTAGCTGAGCTGTTTGAAGGGGAGGCAATAGAAAGAAGAATGTAAAAGAAAATTGAGAGCTTTTTTTTTTTTTGTTGTTTAATTTTAAGAATCGACAAATCAGGAAAAACAATGACTTTGTCTAAAACTTGATTCCAGCTTAATGTGCAAGGGAGGCTGTTAATTTTTTCAAAGCAATTTATAGTTAACATTGAAAAAGGGAAACAGATGGCAATCAATAACCCCGGGAAATTGTGATGTGCAGAAAAAAAATAACATGAGGTTACAAATAGAGAAAAATCCATGCTTGTAAGTCATACAGACTTCTTCCCTTTCAGTTACATTAGGAACTAAAAAACCCTGAAAAACATATTGCTCTCAATGGTAGAGAGAGATAATAAAGCTCTTCTTGGTGCAGAGAAAGCAAGAATTTTTCAAAGAATACTTTTGTCCTGTATCTGGAAAGATGTAGGTGATGAACTTAGCAAGCAAAGGTGAAATTTCCAATCTATGAATAAAATGAGGATGTTAGGCAATTTCTCCTAGAGAATATTTTGCATCAAATAATGTCAGATAACTGAGTTAAAGACTTAAAAAAAAAAAAAAAGATAATAGAGGAACAGATGTCTGTACACCTGATCTTAGTGTGCAATTAACTTTAGCTTACTAGAGAACCTACAGGAGGCAAAGATAGCGCTAATGTTGGACTGATATTCAAAAAAAGACAAATGTGATGAACTACTAGGTGCTTGTAGATGAAAGTGCAGCTACAGTTACTAGTCTGCTTAGCTAATCTCACATGGCTTCCAGGTACATTTCTGGAAGGGCTATACTAGGTTTTCAGGCCATAAATACTGAAAAGACTGGAATATATTTGTGCTCAATTAAATAAGTTATTAACTAATTTTTAGGGAGTTAATGACTGTATGACGGGGAACCATGATGTAGGGAAAGACCTGGGGAATAAAATTTATCAATCTTCTTCCTGAGATGAACAGAAGCATTTACAAGTGGAAGAAAAATCCGATGAGAGACCCTTTCATCACTACAAAGGTTAAACAAAATTACAGGTGAGAAGTTTGAAGAAAAATTTAGACAAGAAGGCAAATCATATTTTATTTAGATGGTGGTATGAGTGATTACAAATACTGAAGGCTGTGATAAGTGCACCAGCAGCTCCATTTCAAAGTCAGAGGTAAATGTTTTTATAAAAATGATCAGAAAATCTCCACACAAGCTGCAGCTGATTAAAAGAAAGAGTCTATATGTGCATGTGGTTGTGCTTTTTATAAACTGTATTCACAAAGAGAAAAAAATGGACAGTATTAAGAACCTCTTTTGCCTGGAGGAGAGATGCACCACCAGAAGCAGAAGATGAAGCTGAATTAAGACTCAAAAGAAGCTTATCAGAAAACATGGTAATGGCGATTAAGCACCGGAACAAAGTACAAGGAAAGGGATAGAGACAAAGTCTCTTCTGATTTTACAGCAGGGGCTGAAAGCTCTTCTAGGAGACAAGCTTTAATCTAAGACAAAGAGTGCTTTAGTCAAATACATGTTATTGACATGGGGCTGGATATCTGGGTGAGTTTTAGTGGCCTGAGATATTTCAATAAGAAAACAGAGATCTCTTTTGATCTCACTGCTGCAAATATGTGTGATTCTGCATGACTCCTGTTGCAGCGTTTTGACCATTTACTGAAACTGATAACACACACTGAAACTGATAACACATATCTGATTCCAAATTATTTTCCAGTAAGGTGCTAATCTATGAAAAAAAATCATAAAATAAAAACTATTTTGGGAACTGATTGTTTTTCCTAGAAGCTAACAGATCTGTACTCTATGTCTAACTTCTAGCTTAAACCAATCTTATTTTAAAATTCTTGACACTAGCCTTTGTTAAGCTGTCCTCCTGCTGGTTAAAAATGCCTTTATTATCTAGAAATACTCCCAGTGCTTCCCTAAAAGTATTTTGTCACTTCCTTTCTTGATAAATTAGGTGCATATTAGTGGGCATTTAAGTTACAATATAGGACTTCTCATTAGGAACAGGCATTTTGTTTGAAAAGAGGCAATAAAAACAATTTCAGTGGATGCATACCAGGACTGTAGATCAGGTGAAGGATGCAGATTTATTTATGCATTGTAAGATTTGTATTCTGGGAATTTTTCCCATTGTTTAGCAAAGAACAAAAGCAGGATTCTGAAATGGACTAATTCTATCCACACTGATGTATACAGCAGAACTCCCATTTAAATGAATGGAGCAGCACTGGGACAGCACACCTCACTGCTTTATATTTCAACCTAAAATACTGTTCTCAATTTTCCACTTTCTTGCTGTCTTGTGTTGTCATTTATAGCAATGCAAACAGAATGCAGTGTAGGTGTAAAACACCATTAGGTCAGATATTTCCACTCATTTATATCAGCTGTAGGATCTGGCAGCCTATTTATATTAGCTTTACATAGCATAAATGAGTGCACTTATACAATATAAACTGCAGATGTGCTACCATTATGCTTTTATTCCCTTTTAAAAAAGCCTTAACTTTCTTCACAACATCATCCAGGTATGCTGAATTTCCCCCTTGCTGTAGAAACTGTATGATGTATGGTCTCTGTTTTCTGTTGTTTTATATCAAAGTGCTTTATTGTGCATCCCACACTCAACACTGTTAATATTCAGAGAGATATTCAGAGAGAGCTCATTGTTTTCTTTGATAACATCATATCACCTCTAATGGATCCAGAAGAGTCAAGTCCTAGTCCTGTTCTTGAAACTAGGTTCCTTGTGGCCTCAGATTTTTACTGTATTTACCACTGTAATGTTTCTAAATCCCAGCTACTTAGTATATATTTAAAAGATAATGAAGCAAGATACTTGTGTGCAGTGTATTGTCAAGTAACTCACTCCCTCTCGAGGTTCACACATCAGCTAGCTATAAGCTTGATCAGTTCCTTAAGAATGATGAATAGTGTTAAAATTTGCCATATTCCTTTCTGCCAGATGCTCTGAAAAGCCTGTTAAAACTCCATAAAACAAGTAAACCAAGTTCAGTTACGCTCTGCACTTTTCCGGCACTGCTGCTAGCACAAAAAATTGATTGATTGTTCTTTGTGCAAGTCTAAATCTAGCCTGTTCACCTCCAAAGCACTGCTCCCTTGTACTTTTTTTGTTGTCCTCAGCAACATCCTGGTGAATGTTTTTCTTGGTACAGGGATTTCTCTGTAATTCTAGCACTTGCTTGCCTCTTTCTCGCTTCTGTGTGCTAATCTCATTAAAAGATTCATGCCTTGCCTCAGCAGCATGTCCCACAGCTGCTGTCCAGATTTCTGGTGCTCCCCTGTCACTTCCCTGGTGAAAACAAGCATGTCTCCTTCACAGCCCAGGGCTGTACATGCAGAGGGAAAGGATTTCAATATCTCCCTCAATATTTACTGGGTGCTCTTGCTGGGTGCATCAATATGTGATGCCATGTTCTAGAGCAGTTGGGATATTGTGGTGACAGCACACCTGGATCTCTTCAAGTGTAGAGAAGTGATGGAAAACTGCTTTGCATGTACAGCATTCATGGTAATAATGATGGAGAATGCAAGTGAGTAGTGTAGAGTGAAATTACAGCCTAATCTAGCTAAAGTATATGGAGGTCAGTGGTCAGCAGGAAAATGAAGCAGCTGAGGTGGTTTTTTTTTTTTTTTTTTTTTTTTTTTTTTTTTTTGGCAATAAAGCATTCATTTGGTTTACGTTTGTCTTTACAAGAAGAAATGTTTGTAATCATGTAGAGAATCTGGAGGACTCACTATTTTCATGAGACAGAGAGTGTAGAATCATTAAACATACAAGTGGAAAGTTTGGGAATGATATGAATTGTGAAAGCACAGGTGAATCCTGCCACAGTTGTGTTGACATTAAGAAGATAAAATATTACATCACAGCTGAAATAAGCATGAACTTTCAGGAGATCTGGACCAGAAGCAAAAGAGAGATTATGGCAGAGCTGAGCTGTTAGCCACCAGCCAAAATGACAAAGCCAAGGTGAAGGAGAACCGACTAACTTCTGGTGAATGAGATGAATGGGAGCTGGTGAATAAGGAAAGCAAAGCTTGCAGAGTTGAGTCCAGCATGTTGTCATTTTAGTCACTAACAGAGCTGAGGGGGGCATCTGAATTTAAGATGCTGGTGGTGGAATAAAGCAGGCAAACAGCTGAGTCTTAATAAAAGAAGCTACAGGTCTGGTGACAGAAGTGTATTAGGAAAAGTTTGTGAGGACCTGAGCAGTCCTGGAGAAATACAGGTGAGCAGAGTCCCTGGTGCAAGGGAGAGTAAACTTCAAAATTTAAAAGATAATAAACAGCCTTTGGAAAAGACAAAGGGTACCAGGGATTACAAAGAGCCACACAGCTTCTGCAAGCAGACAGTGAACATATGGTGAAGGCGTAAACAAGCTATTGAGGAAGATTAACCAACATGAACAAGTATTGCTTCCAAGAGACATGCCATGTTCCTTGGAGTACGAAAACCCCAGAGGCATTCTGTATGTCTGGGAGAATGTCTTGCATGTGCCTGACTGTATAAATAGTCATCCAGCAAAATACCTAGCTCTTTCCTAGTGAAATGTTCACTGTGGAATGGTTTTCAGTGTAGGATGCAAGGCTGTTGTACACTGCTCTCTGGTCCCTGTTTTGGCCCAAAATGAGCTGTTGCATGCAGCCCCAGCACAGCTGCTGTTGAATGAATTGTTGTCTACACCTTAATGACCACAGCCAAACTCATTTCTCTTTGCAGCCCTTCTGCTGCAGGCTGCCAGTCACAGTGGTTTTTTCATAATAGGCTGCTTGCCTCGTCCCAGGTGGTCAGCAAGCTGCGGATGGTGGCTGAATGATGAGGATCTTTGTCAAGGGTGAACACTAATGTCTCCACCAGAGAAGCAAATCTACTGTGGAAGAGGTGCCCTCGGTTTAGGTGCAGGATTGATAGCTGGCCTCAGGCAGAGAGCTTGATGAGTTCTTAATGGGGCATCAGGTTAGGCTGTACGGATTCCCTCAAAGGCTGTGAATGAAAGTAAAACAGATGCCTTACACACAAGTGAAAGGCAATGGTCAGTGATCAAAATGTCATAAAAAGAGTGTTGACAGTAATCACTGCCATTCACTGTCCTCACAAAATGATGCCTGTGCACACCTGTAACTGTCAGGATTGTCCCTGCTTTGGAATAGTCCATGGAGAGTTACTCTTTCCATTAAGAGAGTGTTATGGCACTGTTTCATTTCCCTTCAGTAACTTGAGTGAGCCTAAAGGATGGTGAAATGCCTCCCAAGAGGCTCAGCAGATTTCTGAAGATAGAGGGTAAAATGCTGGAACTTCAGCATGTATTATAATAGAAAATAGAAGGCTATTATTTTAGTTGTGGTGGTATGTGGACCATATTGGCTGCTTGAATGTATTTATTCATTCATCAGTTAGAAAAGTAAATTTTCAACAGTGGAGTTCAGTCAACTGTCCCTCTGCCTTCACTTCTTGCACAAAAATGCAAAAAGCATAAAATTATAAAATATTTTGGTTGTACAGAAATAACCTGATTGTATTTTTCTACTTTTCTTTCCAGTAGCTTTCCTGAGAACTCAGTATTTTCCAACAAGTTACATGCAGCAGTGACGAGGGCTCTGTTGAAACTGTTAATTAAACAGAGGCTTGAGTTGTGTCAAGTGCAATCTATACCTTAATCCTCTGCTTCAATTTTTGCTTGAAGTGGAAAATTCTCTTAAAGTCAAAGGCTTAAGGTCAAAAGTACTCCTGGTCACACCTGATCTTATTCTTCCAATTGCTTTGTCCTCTTGGGAATTGGATGATGAAATAAAAACCTGTGAATTCTTCAAGGGTCCCACAGCATGCTTCATGATGCCACCCCTCAGGTAGCATCTTGGTGGATAGTGCCTCTGTGGACTTCTCAAGGTGGTTTGTTCCCACCTTGCCCATTTCACTCTCCTAAGGTCATTTTTGTGGGATTGAATCATCCCAGATAGCCAGTGAGGCTCAGTTATTTTTTAACTAAGCAAAGGTATTTCAATCCTTTTGTCAGGGAATTTCTGTCTGTGTCTGAATTTAAGCTAAACATACTGTATTAAGTAATGATTACAAGTGTACTTATCATATATTATTATATAAAGATGATACTAACAAATACATAATTACTTATATACTACATGTATATATAAAATAACAAATAAGAATAAGTACTGTAAATATTCCCTGTTTTCTCCATCTGACCTGATGCAGCACTGAGCTGCATTCTGCTCCCCCAAAACAGTGTTAGAAATGGGGTCTGAGCCTTCATCTCTCAACAATGGATACTTGCTGACTGGTAAAAAGAGGATTTCAGTTTTATCTACATGCTGTGAGGTGTACAGTGCAGAAAAAAAATCAAAGGTTGAAATCTGAACAATGACTTTGTAAAAAGAAGAAAAGCAGAGCAATTATCTAGGATAAATATGTCGCAGATCTACACCAAAAAAGAGGGTTGCAAGAATACTGTAAAAGACCTATCTAATCAGAACCTCAGACTCTCAACTCCAGTGGATGATAAAATTACTTTGAATATGAATCAAATGGATAAAGGATTGGCTCACTGGTGCCTGTGATGAGAGACTGGTGTTGCAGAAAGCCTCCACCTACATTAAAATGGCATTACGATTTTTACTCTCCTTCTGATGGTCTCCTCAGTAATTTTTTAACTAAATACAGAAAAACAGTCACAGCTGTCTCATGCCGTGGGCTTGCCCACATGCCTGTGAAGATAGCAGGATTACTTTACAACACAGCATTGTTCTGGGCATGGGTTGGGGGAGGACAATTTCTGTACACATTTTACTGGGTTTAGAGTCCTGATCAGGGAAGGATTGTATTGCTTTTCTCAGGGACTTGAACACAAAGCTAGTGTCTAATCATGCTTAGCAAATTTGATTATCCTCAGTGGTCAGTGTCCTGACAATTGATGAAGACGTGCCCGTCATTCATTTTAACTCACTTTCAGAGATGATAAAGTTTAAAATAGTTATCACCTAATAAAAGACAATTCTCAGTAACACAAGAAGATGTATATTAAATAAAATGCTGGACATTTTTCACTCTTAGATATTTTTCCATTTATAACTGACATCAAATTCTGGGCATGTTTGTATTTTACATCTCTATTTTTTTCTAAGTCCAGATGATCAGACAGGCCATGTTGGAAAATTTGAGGTTAGATCTGAATTCTTTAGAGGAACGTTAGAACTGGTATTCTGCTTCTAGCCCTAACACTCTCAAAGATTCAGCAGATAGTATAAAATTAGGGTTTGTATCTGCATCTTTCAGGAGGCTGTCCCAGTTCTGGCCTCTCTCTGCTGTGAGCATCCTTAAAAGATACATCAAACAGCACAACATGAGTTCAAACAACTTTGCTTGTAACTGCAATGAATCTGAAATGTACTGATGAAAGATTTATTAATGTCATGCAAGGCAGAGTGTCCTCATGTTAGCAGAGACAGTATGAATCACTGAGTGAGCAGGTCTTCAAAGAGAAATCAGCATGGTAATTGGAACAGCATTCTTAACCTAATTGCAATGGAGGTTAAATCATCATCTGTGTATAGCCTTGGCTATTGACAGCCATACAAATAAAATAGTAATAATCCAGGGCACGCCTCCCTTTCTGTTGCTGTGGTGAATTATGATGTGTGGCTCAGGCTGGGATAGACATTGGTACCTCTGTCGGATTTTCAGCTACATTGTCACAGTAGAATCCAGCCAAGAAGTGTGGACAAAACAAATTTTCCTGGGGAGAGAAAAGCCTTACTGTTTGTAGTTATGGCGGTGCTGGTACAGGAACAGTGAAAGTTATGACTCAGAAAGTGGGTTGTGATAATTCTAGTGTGCATAAGCACACAGGTGAACTTAGAGAGTTTCCTAAGCCTTGATCATGGTGTCCTTTCTGTTACTGGTAAATACTGTGTTTTTGGGGAATCCTTACAGAAAATAATGAAAGCTGTTCACAAAACAGACCACTATTTCTGGGGCACTTAGAAATATTGTTATAGAGTTTTGACACATCATTACAGAATTTTTAAATGATTATACTGGCCCAACTATTCAATGGACAATTTTGGCTTCTCTCTAATAGTCTTAATTCCAGTTAGCAGGATGAAATTCAAATCTATTGCTATTTCCAAATCTAAAATGCAAATTATTGGTATTACCTAGCATTTAGCAGAATGAAATACTTTGATGTGTCTAACAATGCTTGTGGCTAAAACTGTTCTGGACTTTACCTCAATTTTGAGGCCTTTTTTTCCTAAGTCCTTCAAAACACACTTTTTCATTCAGGATGTTTTGAGTGATTAATCCACATTCTGTAACTGTGCCACCATCCCCAGGCACCACTGGTTTTCCTGCCTTTATTCACTAAGCATGAGTCACACCTAGCATTTGAACTTTTGCTGTCTGATACTGCCTCCACCGATTTACTGTTACGGTTTCAAGACTGTGACTTCCCACTTTTTCCCAAGTTCTCACTTTCTCTTTGGTTCTCCTGGGTTTCTCCTCATATTTTTGGGAGAAGAACTCTCCATACCCATTTTCCACCATTTGGCTCATTGAGGAGCTGGTAGCAAGGTCATTTTTTTTGGACTTTGTTGGAAAGAACAACAAATTGTATCCCAAAACTTTTGTCTACGATGGTAACCAAAACACTTGCTATTAAGACTTAGATGGACTGATTTTACTATTTTTGAAGCTGATGTTCTTTCTTAAACTTTACTACACTCACCTTTGGTAGTCCAAACTTCAGACACTTCTGCCATCTATTAATATCAGCTGGAAATATTTCATTGATTTTCACAACATAGGCTTCAGAGTCTGCATGTAAACTTTATCCAATATTGTCTCTGTAACCAGGATGCCATCAGGCTGTAAATGAAAGCTCATATGTTGACATTCAGCCCTCTCTGAAAGTCGTATTGGCATGGTAATACAGCAGGTGTTCTAGCTTTGGAGTCAAAGAAATCTAAGAAACACAAGAACAAAAATTAAAAACTCATGTAAAGCAGCAGCAGGCATAATTTTTTCAGGGTGTTGTTTGGTTTACCTCTATTTAACAAAAAGGAGAATATTCCTCAGTTATTAATTTTATATGGTAAAAAATGTTGACAAGAATTCTCTGTGGTGAATATTTACTAAAAAAAATGTTGCAGAGACTCACTGTCCAAAGTCAATCTCCAATTCTGCTGTAAAAGTATGTTCTATTTATGGTGAAATAAATAAACAATAAATAGATTTCTTCTTCCACCAGACAGTGATAAATACATTCATCCTTCATCACTGGTGGCATGGAGAGATGGATGGTCAGCTCAGAGATCATCTACCCAGGCCCTGATGAGACTTGTCCTCACAAGTGTTCCTCAACCTTACTCTAGAAAGACTATTGCTAGGTTGTGCCAACAAAGCTGAGACATGCCTTTGAATACTGAATTTGCAAGGCCCTTGTTTAATTCCTTTTTCATCCTTGTCCTTGCATTTTTTTTTCAGATTTGCTGCTGAGTATCTTGGTGTCCATTCAACTGGTGATCCAGATACTTGAAGGTATAGGTGTGCCAGTCCATGGATAAAATGAGGAGTGGACAAGGTGGTAGGAGAGTGGTTGTGCAGAAATATGTAATGAGATGGAGTATGACTGCAACTGTATGTGATACCCAAAGACTCTAATGGTGAAGAAAGGGCCTAATTGCTGTGCCCATCACACTAGTCAAGTTTAGTAATGCTTTCTGGAGCTTATTGTTCTTGTATGGACTGCCCCCATATGGAATTGGATAGTGATTATGAACAGCTGCCTCAAATGCAATTTTGACTTGGACAGCAACCACATTGCAGTAAATCTCACCTAATGATGTTTGCATTTAAGGTTATTTTATACTCAATTTCACTTAGTTTTCATAAGCTAGTTTGTTTGCCTGTAGTAGCATGTCTGCATCGTGGATGGTGAACTTCTCTGGGATGGTTGTATGGCTATATTTTTCCTGAGTAGTTTTTTCCAAGAGCCCTGGGAATTTTTATCTAACACTGTTCCCTTTCAAGTTAATAGTTAAAAATACGTCCAGTAGCTGATATCTTCCTCCATCGGTAAATGTGAAATACTTAGAAAATTCTGTATATCACAACTCTCAACAATATTATATTTAGGTTTACTAATACTGAATCACAGATCAGTCACCAATAGGGCTGATGGCAGTGAGAACATTTAGCCCATTCCACCACAACTTGTGGGGCTGGGCTTTACTAATAGAAAAATAGAACTTTTCCCAGTGGCACTCAGATGGTATCAGAGATCAGGTGATTTATAAAGCTGGTGAAGTTCCTCACTCCTCAGTCAATGTCAAAGTAAGAGAATTCATCATTAAGAAGATGCATGAATTCCTGCAGACATTGAAGACTCCAAAACATCTATATACACAAGTTAGCAGTGGTAGATTAATTCTTGCTCTGACAATGAGCAAGATTCAGGCTATGATACGCTGTTTCTTCAGATTCTTCCTCCAGGGCCAGTTATGTACAACAACATTCCTCTTCCTGTCCTAAAATGTTACTGCATCTGCTCTGAACAATTAAAAGAGCCATTATGTCCCTGCCCCTAGCTGCATTTCATTAGTGGAGGATAGCACTGCATATGGCCATTGTTTTGTTGGGTTTTTGATAATAAAAAAAATTGCTCAGTATTGATTATAAAAGTGACAACCTGAAGATTTATTATGCTGCAAGAATGTTGGGGGAAAAAAACAGCTCTGCTGTTCCTCTATCTGGGAACCCAGGGAAGTGATGGATAGCTCAGTACTACTACTACTACTACTATCATACTTATTGGAATAAATCATAGTGACAATATTTCAAAGACATCAAATGCAAAACTGTCTGTCATCAACATTTGACCCTAACCTATGTGAAAAGGGAAAAAAACAAAGCAAAAATCAACCAACCAACCACTATCACAACCACCAAAAACCAATCAGGAAATGAAAATCTTAATCTTTATTGAGGTTATGCAAAGACAGCAGTATGGAATAATCTCTGATTCCCTTGGAAACTATGAGAACTAAGGTACATTTGTAGCTAAAAGCAGCTATTGGAAGGTGAAGGAAATCTCCTTGAATCTGCCCAGGGCTAATATTAGCTACAGCTTGGTAGTGTCAGATTGTTCCAGAGAACAGTGCTATGCCTTCAAAACTTTTTTTTAAGCAAGGCATCTTGACTAGAGAAAGGTTAGCTTGCTGGTGTAATACAGTTAATGGACCTGATTACACAGAGTTGTCCATCATAAAGACAATTTTTACCCTACAGCACACAGGAGAAGAGGAGAACAATCTTGAATGGCCAAGTTAGTAGAAAATAAGTTAACTGCAGGGAGAAGAGATGGTGTTTCTCCCTGTAAGGATATGGTGTCGCGTTAATAAAAGTTGCTGTTTCTGGCTGAGAAAAATCCAAGAAAAACAGCTGGAGAAAAACTTCTACAAATATATGACCCATAAAATTTCTTCCTGGTACAATTCTGTATCTGTCAGGGCAACTACACCAGATGTGAATTTGTTTAGAAGACTCCACCAACATGCTAATCCCAAAGTAAAACACTTCCGAATTTATGGCTTATTACTGCAGCTGGTGAAATGATGAACAACGAACAGAAACTGAAACATCTCTTCTATTATTCTTGATAAAAATGTCACACTAAGCCTTTTCCAGAAGTCATATCATTTTTCTTTTTAGGAAAGTAGAATAATGTCTACTATTCAGATTTCCTGTCTCATTCTGAGTGGTGCTTTGCTACTGAAGCCTTTGGAAAAGTAATAGAGAATGGGCTAAAATAGAAAACAGAGAAAGTGGAATCCCATAATAGCACTAACTAGAAATAACCTCTATAACCAGTCACCACAGGCACTCAAAACTTTTTAATTGCTGACAAGAAGAAATAGCTTTGCACCTGCATATCAATGACATACTCATGCAGGGTGTTTGCAATAGGTTGTTTTATGCACTCTGGAAGAGAGGGATGAGAGAAGAATAAAAATTGTAAGTACACATAAGAACTGGTTCTGAAATATAGCTACCTGACCATCTTCTTTTAGTTAGACAAAATAACTTGTGAGCAGAATTCCCATCACTGAGACTATTGTTGCTGGCTTGAGCACTGGTCACTGCAGACGCACCTGCTGTGTGTTATATATCAAACCATTTCAGTGAAGGCAGGAGTGTTTTGTTGTCTTGTTTGAGAGATTTTTCTGAAAGATTTTGTCCCCTCCCCCCTCCCCCCCCCCCCAAACAAACAAACAAGCAAAAAAACCTTCCAAATAACCCACCATGGAAAAAAAGCCCTACCCCCAAATACTTTGTGTTTTTCTACATAGCTGCACAATTTAAGTTTCAGCTATATAGAAAATCCGACTGTCAGAAGACACAAAGATCTGATGGAGAACAGCAATAGAGAAGGCATTTTTAAAGGGTCCATTAAACCTAGCAGGCAACATTAATTTTTTACCTACAGAAGGTGTGAGCCAGAGTTATTTGAGAGTTGGAGGAAAAAAATGTGAACAGTTCAAAAGAAAATATATTACGTTAGGAGATAACCGTGCAATTCTAACTGGATGATCTTAATGACTCTTGGGTACTTTAAAATCTTTAACCTTAGAGCTTATCTTGAGAAATTTGGAGTTGATCAAATTCCAAATAAATTAGAGGCAATTTTATTTCCTAAAAATAACTGGTGTAAGTTTTTGTTGTAAACATATTCGTGTATTTTGTTAATTAATTACAAGACTTTTAATTATTTTTATACAGTTATATTGTACTATTATGCTCACAGTAAATATTTAAATTTTCTGAATGTCTTCAAAGATGACAGAAAGACTAATGTGCTAATGAAGTTTTCAGTATTCTATGCTGTTAAGCTGAAATACTTTAAAATGCTGGTTAGAGGAGGAAGACTGGATCCAATTTGGTGTCCACATTGGGTAGGGTCCAGTCTAGATGCACCAGTTAATAGCTGGAGTAGTGGAAAAACCCAGAGCCTCACTAAATATTCTCTGATATTTAATCTGTCATAATCAACAGCTTCTACAGGTCACTAAGTAACTCCTAATATTGGGTTTCACAGAACAAAGAAAAATCCCAAAATTTCAAGTCTTTTTAGCCTACTGTAATTGTCCTATTTAAAAAAAGAATTAATTTTTAAACGCAGACTGAGCTATTAACATAGGAACTTCTGCACTAGATGCAATATCTCTACACTTAGGTGGAAAATAGAAAGGAATTTCTGAAACACAGCATTTTTACTTCATTGTACCTGTGTTTTTCAGTCAACTCTTGAGTTAATACTGCATTAATTCTAGATTTGATGTACTGGCTGAAGAATGAAGGGACTTGATGGTGTGTCAATTACTTAATCTGTCACTGGACAATTAATGTTCCACAAAGCGATGGCATTGTGCCCTGATGAATCTAACACTGAGCACAGACATGCAAGAAATTTGTGTCCATCAATATCCTGCTGCATATCAATTTCTCTGTCCTGTCTTGTTTATATAAATGCCAGTATTTGCATATATACATTTACACACTTTTGAGACAAAAAATATTTCTCAAGATCTGCTTGTATAAATATATAATGTCTGTTGCCCTAAACAACTCACCTTTGTTAGCGTCTTTTGTTGATATCATTACAGTTTTTAGGACTGTGGCAGAGTTCTGCATTTCTGAAGCTGCTGCTGTTGGAAAGGAGAGGAAGCTTTCATTCCCATCTTAATGGATTGAACTGTCTCTCAACCTTTTATATGATATATCTTTGCTAGCAATGTCTCCAAGACACTAATAAGGAGAACACTCAATAGTATTGGCATGATAAAGTGAAAACTATTAATAAAGAAAAGCAAGTCCATCATACTCATTAGACTTAAATGTAGGGGAAAGAATATTGTGCATATGTGATGTGGCAGGGGATTTATACTACCAGGCCAATCAATTTCCATGCAGAGTTTTTGTTGTTGCTGTTGTTAGTGAGTAATTAATATAAATAATGCTGACTGTATTTAAATATTGAGGATACTAGGGAAAATAGTGTAGAAGACGGCAAGCAGATGGATCATTTAATTTATTCCCCAATTACAGCTGACATGTCGGGTATAGAAATCTGTGAGTCATCTATTATTTTTATGGTCCATTTTACAGCTGTGTTTATTGTTATAATAAATAAATACATTATCTCATTAGGCTGGTATTGTAAAAAGCTTGTAAAATAACAAACATCCTCTGCTTTCAGCACTTTCCCCCATGTCAGGATATCACAACCAAAGAGGAAGGATGTGTTTGTACCTTATTAAGAATCAGGTAGATCTCACTCGTCTTGTAAAAATATGGAGATATCAAGTGAAAATAACTCTCTGAAGTCAAGGTAAATAAATCTGATTCTTGGTGGAGGTAATAGGGAGAGACCTGCTGTATCTTTCTACTGTATGACAGGGTAGAAAACATAGTGCTCACCCTTGCTCTCCCAGCAGTAAATATACATTGCAAATAAATGTCACATTGGCAATAAAGTTCATTGTATTTAAGTTTCAGACTATTGCATAACATGGCAATTTGATGGGGGAAAAACCATCTGACTGTTACAGTATTTAATGTTCAGAAGCTTTGTTTCTGAGACTGGCAAGGGGAGAGTATTCTCCCATTCAGCTGTGTGGTGGCACCTATCTAAATTCAACCCATTTCCAAATCTGCCATCCTGTGGCAGAATAAATATCCTGTTGTTAAAGGCTTCTTTGTCTGGGGGGCAGAATACGGTTTTGTACATCCTGGTGACGTTTGATGATGATTCAGGGGGGTCTGGGGCTCACATGCACTTCCTGTGTGTGGCAGGAATCACAGCCTCTGAATTGGAAAGACATGGCTCCACATGGCAGAGCTCAAGCAAGTCAAGTTGCTGAGTGGCTGGGTTATTGGATCTATGCAGGCTGGCACCATCTACAGATGAGGTCTTCAATGTTTAGCCTGGGAAGTGGCACAAGAGGCTTGCCAGCTGCTGCCCAGAACCCAGAATCAATAGTTCCCAGGGGCATGCCAGTTGTCCCCAGTCCAACACAATAACATACCTGTCTATGGCAACTTTAGTAACTGTTCATTGATCCCAATCAATGCCAACTAGTAGCATCTCAGCACAAGAAATATTAGCATCTCAAGTGGTATGAGATTTTTTCTTTTAATTTCTGGAGCAAAATTACAAGTTAAAAAAAAAAAAAGTCTACAGAGTTCATTTCCCATGTGTATGCCAATTTACTTAGCATTTTGCATTCTCTATTACCTTCTGAGAAAAATATATATATATATATATATATATATTAGTTTTCATTATTTTTAAAAGAAGACACTTTGGTCTTTGCTCTTCCTTCTAGAAGAAAGCACTCCGATATGCAGGCAATGATTATTTTCATTCTTTTAGGCCAGGTTGGGATGACTGTTAGGTAATTCTACACTCCTTTTAGTGTAGAACCATAACTACACCAAAGGCCATATGCAGCACTTTCCCAGGAGAAAGTATCTTTTTTTTTTTTTTTTTTTTTTTTTTTGTGTTCATGAGAAGCAGTTTTCCAGAATAAAATTTCCTTTTAGAAGCTCATGAAGATTCAGTGTGATGGGTTTAGAAAGCAACTGTGCTCAGTAGTTATGCAGCAGAACAGCAAAGTCTGAGCTCTACCTTTTGTGACTTTGAGAAGAATCCAGCCTTTATTTAGACAACTTCATTAGCATTAACCAGTAAAAAGCTTTATTACCAACTGACATATGGGGGTTATCCATCTGAAAACAGCAGTCTGGTCATCTGAAGAAAACAGATGGCAACACTGTTATTTAGAAACATTGTTTTTTCTTGGTTTGCTTAACTGGGGACTGGTGGAAAGCACTTCTCGCAGTCCCAACTGGATCTAGTGGTGAAATGACTTGCCCAAAGGCACCAAGGAAGAAGATTTTGTCACTCAGATTGCTGCTCCTGCTCTGCCTAAACAGGAAGCTGTGGTTTCCAGAGATAACGAGAAGCAGTTGAGAAGGAGGGGGAGAGAGGTTTGTCAGAGGTTTGTATTTCAGCCTGAAAACAGGCAGCCCCCTCAACACTTCTCACATTCCCTACAGACATGACTTTTCATGATGGAGTAGGTTGAAATATGTGTTATTTGTATTTTCATATTACAGTTGCAGCATGGGTCTGAACTTTGACTGAGAGGTCAGCAGCTTGGGAAGGAAGAAAAAAAAGTTAAGAAAGGCTGTGTTAAGCAGTATTAGCTCTTGGTTGCATAGCACACTCATCAGCTTAATCCCCTGAAGTGTCGCAAGAAAAGAGCTTTTCCAGCAAGGAAAGGAACAGCATGTACAAGCAATTTCACATTATGTTCCTTCCTGATGGATCCATGGTCTCAGCCTCTTAGGTCTGCTGCTGATATACATCAAGCTTCTCATCTGATATATTATATCTACCACTGAAATCCTGTCCAACGGGGATTTCTTGTGGAAGAAGGAATACGTCTCTAGGAGATATAAAGAAGCTGAGTTATAATTTAAAAATACTTTTCTAGAGTTCAGTCAGAAGAATATTGGGTGAAAGAACACAGGACAAATTTCCAGCCACTGATCTTTGACATCAACAGGTGTGCAACGTGTATGAACCTTCATCACTCAAGGTGAAAGCCTAATCTAAAAAAGGGCAGAAAGAATGTTGGGGGGCCCCCCCCCCCCCCCCCCCCCAAAAAAAAAAAAAAAAAAACACACAACAACAACAACAACAAAACAAACAACCAAACCAACCAACCAACCAACCAAAAATGTCTGGCTGCAGCAGTGCTAGTTACATCCATTCTGCGCTTATTCAAAGGGGGGATACAAGTAAATTATATCAACTTGTTGTGATTTGGGTAAAGAAAACAGATGTGTGATCCACAAAGTAAATCAAGCCTGAATTTCTATTACTGTATGAGTGAATATCTGAATGAAACTTGTTACCTTACAGTCTGCTGGAGGACTATTACCCTCTCTGTTATCTATGTCTTCCTCCTGCTTGGTTGTACTGCTACTCACAACTTAATATATCTCTACATAGCTATTTTCTCTCACTTGTTTCTAGCTATAATTAGAGCATAGATTTAGCACTGCACTTTTTTCTATTTACTTGTACAATGTGGATGAGGACTTGGTAGTTCTCTTAATCAATACATCTATCTGCTACTGCTTCCACAAGGTTTTAAAGAATTGCAGACTCAGGACAATGGTGATGTCTCCAGTGATGTGCAAACAAGCAGAGGTGTAAATAGAGAGCTGTTGCAGCTGTGCAGGTGCTCCTTTGGTTTGCAGCAAGAACATGGAGTAAACAGCCTGGCTTTGAGCAAACGCAAGCACAGTAAAACAAATCTTTAGCCTATGCTAGAAATTTTGAGGTAGGAGGAATGTGCATCCATGCATCTTAGTGTTGACTAAGTCTTGTTAATTTTTTTTTTCTTTTTAATTAGTCCCTAACTTATTCTTCTCTCACCTGTGAGGGATCACGAATACTTCAGTCTTTCTAGTACACTTTTGTTTAAAAAGAGCAGACCTTTGTCCCTCTGTCCTGGGAGCTGCCATTTGGTATTTTGTATCTGATGACTAACTTCACACAAAGGCATCTATATGTTCAACCAAATCATTCTCCTGCTCCTCTCCCAGAGTCCAGAGGCAGAGGCCACACAGGGCAGAGAGGTTCTGAGTTCTCTTATTAACATAAGGAGGGAGTGGATCTGCTTTGCTCAGCCACATTGTTCAGTGGCCTGTTTTGTTGTCAGACTCATATGCTGTGAACCTTTCAGCGATTAAAATTGATGAGATTCTCTGCTGCCACCAGGCTCTTCAGGGCACATGATTTTCCTGAGCTGCAGTCACCAACTGGGAATTGCAGTCAGAAGGTCAGAAAGCTGTTAAAAAAGGAAAGTCTATATTGATGTTTTCCATTATTTTAAGTCTAAAACCAATACCAAAAAACTGTAGGTTTGATGAGGCTTTCCTGTTCCCCAGCAGCAATACGGATCTTTGAGTTAATCCAATGAATTTTTTATTGATATGTAAGAGAAGAAAAGGATCTTCAGTGCTTTTTGACATTTGTGTTGTGGGGAACTATACATTTAAGAGGCTTACGTTAAGAGCCAGTCACAGTGTGAGATGTTATTCTTATGCTTACATTGCATATGAATACAGTGCTGATCAGTCAAGATAGAAACAATGGATGTGACTCTCTTGTCTCAATGAACTTGCCTGATTAATTTCTCCTCCTGGTATTAATATGCCAGCTGCACTATCTCTGTTCGAGATGCATTTGCATCACAAAGGAATTATTTTATCTCAGCCTGTATAATTTCAAGTGATGTTGGTAGCTTAAAGACACTCACCACCCAAGTCATTGTCCAGGGGTGAAACTGCAGGGGAAAAATCTGCACTGTCTCAACCATGTTAATGCTATCAAACTTAATATTTCTGTAGTTTTTCTTTTAGTTCATGGAGTCTAGATTTTTATTTTATTTTTTTCAAACCTATGGAAAATACTATACTAATCTTGCTATCCTGCTGAGTTTACATTCAGGCAGAGAAGGGAGGCTCCCTAGCAGATACTACAATTTGAGAAGGGAAGGAGAGATAAGACTTGTCTGCCCAGCCAACTTATTCCCTGCCTGTGGAAAGGTTCTACCTGCTTCCAAAAGAAGTTCAAAAACCCCACTAGGAGGTAACAAAGACATATGCAGAAAATCCGAAAAAAAGAAACAAGAACTTTAACAAGTGAATTATGAGTAATCATTGCCATGCAATTTGAAGCCCCAAACCTTCAAATCTTTGCTTGCTTTTGTTTATATACAATGTGCATGTCTTATCCTTTTATGATCCATGGCTTTGGGGACATTTTGTACAAGTGATTGGAAACTTAGAGCTGAGAGACAGTAGAAAAAAAAGACAACCTATTCTTCTTTGAGTGAGTGTTCCTCTCTCATTCTGGCTTTTTTTTTTTTTTTTTTTTAAATCCACTTTGGAAACCATGAAAACCAGAGCATTTTCCAGATCCAAAATCAATCTGCTTACACTCAGTTCAGTGCTTTTGATTTTATTTTGTCTTAGAAGTGAAGTTACCCAAAGTGGACTTCAGATTTCTAAAAAGGTATTTTCAACATGGTTTCAGTTCATGCATAAAACAAAGACTGAGCATTTGGTTTCTACAGAAATGAAAGTCACAAGGGCACGAGATCATATAACACCTTGCTTCCCCTTTTTCCTAATTTACTTCAGAGAGCCAGCTACATCTGCATTCCTTCCTCTCATCCTCTTTTTTTGGCCTCCAGGCCTATTGAGACAGCAACTGGTTTCTTTGTCAGCACTCACAAGACCCTGACTCAAGGCAATTTCTGTAAATAGTTTTCCAATACTACTGCACTAATTTTATACACTTTGCAGACTATTTGCAAGTAATTTAATCATGTACACAACTTTTCTAACCATGGATTATGAAGTTATCTCCCTGCTTAACTGAAGCCCAGAATTTGCTGCTATTTTGATATAATTGGGATGTGTTTGCTTTCATTAGTTTGTAATTTCATTGCTTAAGAGGCCACATTCTGAAGTCTTTTTGTTTAAGAGCATCAGCAGCAGGAGTCAAAATGTGCAGTAGAAAGAAGTTTTTTACATTGGTGACCCAGGTCACCACCATCATCATGACCAAAGTTTCTGGGGAGTATGTCTCTGTACAGGCAAACCCAAGCTGTGATGGAGAGGGATTTGTCTGAGCTTAGCCGCCATGGCAGTAATCCAGTCCATATTTCTACCTGCAATTTCTTACTCACGTCTGTTCAAAAAACTTTATTGTTTTGGATTGCTTTCACTATTTTGATATGACTACCATTAAACAGATGTGTTCAGTGGTTTGTTGCTATTTTATAAATGTTATTCCTGTAATTTATATTCATTAATATGGGGTGAAATGTCACTATTTTCCACCACTATTTGGAGTCCTACCTGCTGAAAATAGAATAATATTATTCTCCTGGGATGAAGGGACTTTTCCCCCTTAATGTGTCAAACAGAAACAAAAAGCCATTTTTTTTTTTTTAATTATCTGCACAATAAACCATTGTTTTTTATTGCTAAATAGTTTTCTGTTTGCAGAAGCCTATTTTCTGTGTGCAAAAAGACAGGGTTTTCTTTATCTGATACCTTAACATCACATAACTCAGCACTTTAAGATCAGAGCTGCATAGTTCTTGTTGTCAGAAATGTAATTAAAATGAGAGCTGTACTACAATGGGCATGAGGACATTGGGGGATATCTGCCGAGTATTACAACAAGCATTATGATTAACTTCATACATTTGGCCCAATTTAATACTTACATACAGTAAGCTACAGAGATTTCAGTGAGAATTTTGAGAGATGTTTTCTTCTTTTCTGCTTTAAAGCCTGTAGTGAGAAGCGGCTTTGTATTGCTTGCATTTTCATCTAGACTGGAAGAGTGCCTGTTGGATAGCATAGAAACTTCAGTGATTAAAAAGACCTAGTGACTAAACCAAAATCCAAGCTCTGACAGGCATAAGTCTCCCTTCAAAGACAGCCAACGACCCAGAACTAAAGTATTGTCTGAATAACTTGTGCCCTGAGCATTTGAGAACCTAATCTTAGCCTACATTTTGTTGAAAGAGACTAAACACTACAGAAAGAAAAGGATTTCCAAATTTGAAGCTGACCAAAAAAAAAAAAAAAAAAAGGCAACAAAGAGTTTCTGCAAGTAAAATTTTGCATTGTGAAATCACAAGAACTTCTCACACAGACAGCACAAAACAGAAAACCCCCAGGCTTTCCAGCCATCCTTTCTGGGTAGTCTGAAGTGTGCCTTCATTCTTAGCTCAATCTACCCTAGAAAATAACCTAACTCCACTTGTCTCTTATTTATAAGCTCTTTGGTTATATTAACTCCCTTTAGCTGGCCCCAATGAGTAACACATTTCTTCTTCCTGGCTGGCTTATGGTGTTTTCTGTAGTAAAAGGAATAGCTGCTGAGACTTGTGAGTTTGGTAACTCTATCCTTGCCAAGCTGTTGTATGCCAAGTATACCAGAACCAGCATATGTGATCTAGGATTTACTTTTTTTTTTTTTTTTTAATTATTATTATTATTATTTAATTTATTTTAATTTGTATTGCTATTATTATTACCCATCTTCTGGTACAGAAATCTCATGTGTGTTGCTAGAGCAGCTCCTTACTATGTATTTCTGCACAAGGAGCTCTTTGCAGAACTGGGACTAAGTGATGATGATGGGGTTGTGCGAGGAGACCAGTGGTATTATGAGGGCACCCAATGGTTTTGGTTGTACTTGCTGTGAGGAGACAATATGCTGTAAGCCAAATTTATGCGAGTACAGTAGCAGCGATGTGATGGGCAAAGACAGCAGTAAATGTTTTATACTAGTCAGAAGAGGCAGAATGAAAATGTGGAATAGCTAAACGGAGTTTAAGTAGACATAAAGTGGAATTAATCTTCAGATCTGGTAACACCCCCATAGACAATGCATATTTCATCCTGTTACCTGGGAGAATTCTTGGATTTCTTAGAATCCCCTTGCTGTCATTGGTCTGTTTTTCCCTATGAGGCCCACTCCAGCAGTCACCTTTGCTATGTTGATGGCAGCAGGGCCCCGTGACACACATGATTAGAAAGAGCGTTTTGTTGTATCTGAGTCTGCCCGTGACTTTCTTAGCCTGAGCTCAAAACATTGCACACCAACCCGGGGCTGCTGCTAGCTGAATGTGTTAAAGTTGAGCTTCAAGCCACTGTAGGCTCTGTAATTGCTGATTGCATTAACTCAAATGCTACCATGGAGTGTGCTGTGTGTTACTCTGATTTTATTAAAATATAAAGATGAAATGCCAAATTAAGGAAAAATGAAAGGGATTATCATGACTCCAGGTGAAACATAAACAGCAGGATTCAGAGAGCTCCTGAAGAACATAACTCCTCTTTCAATAAAATATCTCCATTTATAAAACATTTAAACAGAAAGGGGAAAGAGGGGAAAATATCTATATGCCATATTAGGAAAATTGCCTTTAAATGGTATGTTTCTCAAGAGTTTCTATGAGGCATTAGTAGCTCTCCAAGAAACAGAGGCCTTGTTTTTATGCTAATGACAACTGAGATAAAGATAGAGGGAGGGAAAATGCAAAATGCTCTGCCATACAGTCTGAGTTGGTCTGGACTAAGTATCTATTATTTATTGAAAGTTTTCTGCTGGCTGGTAGCAACACTTTAAAGGAAATGTTTGTTTTTCTTTGTTATTTGGTGATGATCATTGCCAAATGTAGGAGTGCTGTGAAAGGTGAAAGATTGGTTTTATTTCCTTTTTCTCTTTTCCTTCTTGTTGCTTCCCTTCCCCTCCAGAACCATAAATAATGATAACAATAAACACAGGAAAAACCCTTAGGTAACTTACAAATGAAATGCAGGAGATGTATTTTTATAAATGAGAGTGTGAATGTCACGCTGGTAAAATTAGAAAGAATGTGTGAGTCCTGAGCTTCCCTGAGCTAGAGGGGAAGGCTTAGGAGATATTATTTGTTGAGCACTGCCCAGAGAAAGAACTGCAATGAGAATCTATTTTATAAAAACACAAGCCAAATAATCTTTCTCAAAGCCTGATTACAAGGCTCTAAGTTTGAACCCCATTTTAGTTTTAACATTTTCAGAAAAAGAATAAATGAAATGTGCTTCAACACTAAAATCTCTGGCATGGTTATGGCAGGGTGCAATCTGCATGCAAATGTCTGTCAAGATTGTTTGGTGGGAGCCAATGTTGGTGGGAGCCAATGTTACCCTCTATATCACCAGAATAAGAAGGCAAGAGAAATGGAGAGAAAGGGAATAAAAGCATTCCTAAAAGTGCATAACAATCTAGGAACCTGCTCAGTGCTTAAAGTTATGCACCAAATGAAACCAAAATGGAAGAAAGTTGTGGACTTCTTCCCTGTTAAACTGATGCCATGGTTTATGCAAGTTTGTAGTCTGTATCTCTAGGATGCTTATCACAGGAATTTTTTTTTTTTTTTTTTTTTTTTTTTTTTTTTTTAATGTAAAGGAGGATCAGAGTGCTCACTCAGCTAGGTTTTGTAGTCTGTTCTAATAGCCTGTGTTCTTTGTGATGTACTGGCTCCAGCCATGGGAAAACAGACAGCTGTCCTGTATAGTGGACTGCAATAGGTACAAAAAGAGACAGTCTCATCCACAGGAGTATAAAATAACAGAGTACAGGTCATGTGTGTTTGTGCTTGAGGGAAAAACGTGTTGCATTTTATTTGGTCCTAAACTTAAAACCTAGGGGATCATGATGATCAGTGTCCTCAGAGGAGCGTAATGTTTGGAGGCTGAGGTGTGCAAGCAAAGGTTGTTTTTGCCTGTATTTTTTAGCTACTATATTGACCAAAACCATGCTCTAGTATCTTTGAATACAAGCTAATGAAGCATTTCAATGGTATCTCTGAGGTTTATCATAAGATCATTGCCAGGAGCTGTTACAGTTGAAAATTTAATAGCCTGTTTCTCTATCTTAATGCAAATGTTGAAAGCCTGTGGAGCAGGTGAGCTCATCATTTATCTATTGAAAAGTTCACTTCTAGTCAGTGTGCTCATAAATTTTCACCTCCTGAACAGCTTTTACAAGTGTTTCTGAAATATTCAAAACATTTTCTATTTTCTGTTTCTTTCTTTCTTTGTTTCTTTCTTTCTTTCTTTATTTATTTTTTCTTTTCCCTTTTGTATTATTTAGATTCCAGATTCACACTAGTGGACGTGTCTCAGGTGTCTGCTTGTATTTTGTTTCATGTGTCTGGTGTAAAACATTCAAGGAGTTCATTATAAGAAAATGTTGGATAATTTTCTTCAGTACATATAGCTCAATATTCCTGTGTCTGTTAATGTTTTCTCTTGATATGAATGGAGAATTTAGAATATGAGATTCCTTGACTTGGATAGGTAAACAGGATTCTGGATGCTTTTCTGAACAGTCTGAAATGTTAAGGATCATCTCTTTACTGGAATAATGTCTCTCAGTCCCTGCTGAAAATATTAGACAAACCACTAGATTTGAGAAACACAGGAGTATCCAGCAGCATCTCTCAGACCCATGACCCAGTCTTAATGAGAAGCTCAGTTCCTTCCCATTTCCCATAAGGAGAGCTGTAAATGGACAGAGTTTGTATGAAAAGATGGGAAAGACTCAGAGAAAGGAAGGCTTATTTTTTTTAAGCATCCTGTAAATAGGAAGGAAATTTGCATAAGTCTATGGAAAGGAATGGGTTATGTGAATAACCAGAGTCAACAACTCTTGTTGCTCACTTTGCAGTTCCCAGACCTAACTCTGGAGATGTAAATTCATTGTGTCTGTCATCAGCAGCTTTTGTTTGAACCCAGCTGAAATATTGTAAAGTTTTCAAAACAAGTTTTGTATTTTATCTTGATAAAAGACATTTCTCCCAGACTCACAAGTTCAGAAATAGGCTCCCTTTTCCTGCTCAAAGCCATATGCTTCTGACAGCCCTACCTGCTTATGTGATTCTTTTCCTAGATCCTTTTTTTTTTTTTTTTTTTTTTTTTGAAATAAAAAGCAATTTCCGTGACTGAAGTGGAAAATAGGTTATTTTCCCCATTAACAAAGAGAATACTTTGTCTGTAAAGCTAAAATAAATGGAAACCAATGTTTGATCTACATTCAGCATGCGTTTCTACTCTAGGTATGTTTAAACTGGCTTTACACTGAATTTTGATGAAGTTGACAGAAGAATAACTTAAACATTTGTAAATTTCCTGTGCTTTTCAACATAGAATCATAGAATGGCTTAGGTTGGAAGGGACCTTAGAAATCATCTAGTTCCACCACCCCTGCCATAGGAAAGGACGCGGCATCCACAACCTCTCTGTGCAACATGTTCCACTGCCTCACCACACTCTGAGTGAATCTCCTCCTCACATCGAATCTAAATCTCCCCTCTTTTAATTTAAAACCATTCCCTCTTGTCCTATTACTATCCAACAGTGTAAAAAGTCACTCTCCATCTATTTTATAAGCCCCCTTTAAGTACTGGAAGGTGTCATTGAAGTCTCCCTGGAACCTTCTCTCTCCACTCTGAACATGCCCAGCTCTCTCAGCCTGTCTCCATAGGAGAGATGCTCCAGCCCTCTGATCAGCATCGTGGCCCTCCTCTGGACCTGCTCTAACAGACCCACATCCTTTTTGTGCCGTGGGCCCCAGCCCTGGATGCAGTACTCCAGGTAGGGAGTACTCCACAAGGGCAGAGCAGAGCGGGACAAACTTCTCCCTCCATGCGCAGGCCACTCCTCCGTTGATGCAACCCAGGATGTAGTTCAGCTTCTGAGCCGCAAGCACACACTGCTGGCTCATGTCAGGCTTTTTGTCCACCAGAACCCCCAAATCTCTCTTCACAGGGCCACGCTCAATTAGTTCTTCTCCCAGTCTGTACTCCTGTCAGTGATGGCCCTGGCCCAGGTGAGCATGTTAGCAGTAATACCTCTTAAACTGAACTTCCTCGGAGTGATGATTCCCTGTAACTGATCTGACCACAGTATCTGCCCCGGCCTTTCAGCAAAAAGAGAAAAAACTGGTAGGACTCAAAGTCCTGAAACAGATAGTTCTGGTAGTATATATGTTTACAGAGAGGTTTGTGTCTCCTCTGTCTTCCTGCTGCCTACATACGTGATCTGTGTCTGCCTGCTCAAGAAGGCAGTAATTCCGTTTCTGTCCTTGTTCTTTCTATTGCCCTGTTCTCCTAGGGATTAAAGAGGAAATAAAACAATGAAAAACCTTCTGCCAGCTTTTGTGCATTGGGTGGAATCAGAAGCTATCTGCAGCTCTTGCAGTAAAGCCTGGCCTTTGTTTTCCAGATCACTGGAACCTCAGCTGTGTCAAGTTTCCAGATCAATTGCTATTAGATTTCATCCAAACAAAACAGGGACGTCCAACCAGTTAGGCCATCCTGAGAGCTAAAGATATGGGTTCTTTTTGCTCTGGGGGAAAACAGAAACACTTCATTTTGTGAAATGGAAGCATTCCTTTGAGTGTTTTGTTTTGATCTGATGGAAATGTCATTTGCCTTTATTATATTGCATTTGAAAAGAAGCAATTCATCTTATTGATGCAAAATATTTTGACTGCCTCAGAATGAAATGCTTCCATAAGTTCTCACTGAAAGTTTCAATAAAAAGAATGTGCTCCAGCCAGCCCACCTCTCTGAGCAAGTATTTTGTCCAGGGAAACTTCTGTTAGGATGACTCTGCTCAGCATAAATTTCCAAGCCAGATTTCTTCTTTCTTGCTCAGAAAACAACTATACTCTCTCTCAGTCAGAGACCTTTTCCTCTTGATGCTTAAAATTGCCTTTAGATGCAATGTAACTCCTGTCTTGTAGTTCCAGGGTGTGAGGAAGAAATACAATTTTTTAAAAAATGACTTTGTCAGTATTTCTGATCATCTGTAATTTGGGACTAGGAATAGTCTCACTGGAAAATAAATGAAGCTAAGGTTAATAATGAGGTTATTATCTGCACTTCTGGACATGTTCCTACTAATAATTTCAGGGTGCCTAAAGGATACAAGAACTGAGCTACACCCATGGCAGGCAGAAGGCAATACCTTAGTGGCGTTCACCCCTCAATTTGCCTGCCCCTCAATTTGCTCTACCAAAAACACCAGAATTTGTGCCATGTTCTGCTCCATCCAAAGCTGCACACTCCTAATCACTGAATGGCCTCCTCTTTCTGCTCCAATCTTTCTTTTTACATCCAACAGCTACCTGGAATGCAATGTCTTAATAGTGAGCATATTTTCCGTCTACAGTTGTATCTTGTGGTGACAATACATGATTGCTGATAATTACCTGCCAGAGACATAATGATATCATCTTCAAATAAATTAATTGATGTTTGTATTTTTTTTTTTTTGTGTTTATTTCTATGTTATCCCTGTAAATGTTTTGGAGGTACTATTAGTTTTCCATAGCTTGGGTATAAGATTCAAATGATGGCTATTTAGATGGAGTATTTTTCTTTCACAGAAACATGCTCCAAGCAGTGCTGTGTTTGGTGTAGCAGGATTACTTTCAGAAATAAAGATCTGGAAACAGAAAGAGAAGCTGAAATTGAGAACTACAAAAATCTATGGAACTTAAATTTAGGAAGACTACCATCTAGGTAAGTGAAAGAGGTTATCTAGTTTTTTAGTCAATTGTGAGTGAAGTGGAAAAAATGTGATGACCATCATGAATGAGTGATAAATTAAATTTTAAAAAATATAGAATCACCTTCTCTCCTTGCTCAGTTTCTTGTCAGGTGATATCCAGGGTAAAGAAAATTCCCATTCTCTAAATCAATAATACATTTTATTTTTCACCTTGACACGAGCCCTTTAATAATGTTAAATGAGAAAAATCTTTAGCATTCTCCAAAAAACTCATTTTCTGCAAACAGTACAGAAATTGCTCATGATGTCTTGTTCATTTTGAATTAAGTCTATGTATGGAAAAGAAGAGAAGAAAGAGATTCACTCAAGAATATCCATTACTGTCTATTTTGTTGAGATGATTTATGTCAGAAGCATGATACTTTTCCTTCCTTAGGTCCTTTCGGAATATTTATTTTACAAAACTGTTGCATAAAAGATCTGATTTCTAGCCTTTGTGAGTGAGAAATAATTTCAATGTGAAAAGAAGTGGGGGAGGGGAGAAATGGTCTAAACCTCTCCAGGTGGAAAATAATTCTAAATTGAATTTTACAAGTCACTGTGGTTTTATTAACACTGATAAAATAAAATAAAGAGAGGGAGAGAAGGGAGAGGAGTGGAGAAGAAATTCAAAATCAATCTTATTTTAGTGAAGACTGCACAGTGACTTGCATAAAAGAAAATTAATCTTGTTTTGGATCAACAGGAAGTACATAATAGAAAATAAGAGTAAGATTGATCCTGAAGTTGGACAGCTTTGTTGCCAAGCTGCTTATACACAATGGAGAGAAAAAATATTCAGCTCATCTCAGATAAATTATTAATCTATTTTTTAAAGTATTGTTAATGTTTGTGGCATAAAAGAAAAAGATCAAAGCAAGAGTATGCTCAGCAGAACAGACATTGTACAAAATCATCTACTGTTGGAATAAGTTTTTTTTTTTCTTTTTTAAATTCAGAGTCTATTTTTGTTGCAAAAATGTTATTTAATCTTGATTTCCTGTGCAAGATTCCTCCATGAAATATGTTAAAATACGTCCTTGGCACAACCAAAAAATCATCAATTTGTTTTCTGTTGCTTGGAAAGAGGTTGGGGTGTAGTTCTTTAAAATCAACAGGAATTATAAACTGCAACACAAAAATAACTGGTCTGGCACCAGTTGAGTTTATATCTCTCCCTATATTCAGATGTGCACAACCTGCAGATCCCTTGTGCCTCTCAAATGAGGCTGGTGGTGCTGGTCTCCCCTCTGCATCACCCCAACAGCTGGCAAAGGACAGGTGAGGAAAGATACAAAACAAATCCTAGCCAATCTCTTTGGAAAAATGGTGCAGGCTGGGTATGAAAGGGGTGTCTGTCAGCTGCCAGACAGCTTTTGGAATTCAACCACATGGGTGGTTATCTTATGCTTTTGGAAAAAGCACTTCTTTTTTCCCTGAGAGGATGTGTTAACACACATCTCACCTCTGCCCATGCTACTAGTAGGGAAACTGTATTTTGCTGACTTTCCCTGGCTTAACTGGTTTGAAAAAGGTCCTCACAGTAATATGCTGTTAGGAAGACAGACAAGCCCACACATACAGCACAAGTCAACACAAGTATATGAATCTAACCTTAACAGCAAATACAGAGGAGGGATGTGATAACTTGCTTCTGCTTGTCTAAGAGAGGAAATATAAAACTTAGGCAGTGGATGGACATGTGTAACTATTAATGTTCGAAGAGCATGTTTTAGATTCATTTATATATGAATGGTATTAAATATTTTTCAACTATTTGCTTTCTTTGAGACCCCCCCCCCCCCAAAAAAAAAAAGAAGGCTTCTAGAAAAAGGTCATATTTTCTCTAAAGTCTTAACTGCAATTTTATCTTTGTCCTCCTCTTAGAGAATTAAAGAAATGTAGAATAAAATTTACTACCTTCTGTAAAATAAATGCTATACTACTATTTCCTTTAATTCAGGCATTAATAGTATTTTTTATCTTTGACGTGACCAAATCCTGTTTTACTTGCAAAGCTCAGTTTCTCCTTTGGCATGAAGAGTTATTCCATTAAGTTGTTTTGCTGCCTGGGAGCTCTGTTGACAGCTACTCTTCTTATCAGGTACTGAAGCTAATGAAGAGTTAATCTTTCTCCTTCTCTCCTGTTCAATATTTTCCCTGCTTGATGGACAGATTGGCTCTGGAGATTTGTAATGAACGGTGGCACCTTTCAGCTGCAGGTGACTAGTATCGAACCTGGCTTGAGTTAGGAATAACTCGAGAGCCTACATGTTGTCTTTGCCCTCTGATGTCTCTTGGGTGATGTCTGGGAGATTACTCCGATTCTTAATACCCACATCTTGAAACCTGACCTCACAGCTAATACTAATCTCCACTGACATGTTCAGCCATGAGGTTGCGAATCAGATGTGGAGACTGGATTACTCTTTGCCTTGGGTAGGAAGTGACTCCAAAGCCTGCCTGGTGTGCAGTGACACAGAGTGAGCTGACATGGCTAAACTTTGTAGCCTGCTCTATGCCTGCCTTGTGGACAGGGAGCAGCTGTCACCAGTGCTCAGCCAATTTCATAAATATAAATTTACTAAGAGAGTTTTGACTTGCTTTCTTGCAGTTTGCTTCATTCAGAAAGTGAAGTTATTCAGGAACTTGCAAAGGTGTTATCACCCTGTGCTTGGACTTCTAAAAGGCATACATTTGTGCATACATATGTGCTCTGTGGTTTCATTGTATGAATATATGTGAGCGGTGTTGTATTTTTGTGTGTGTAGGAATAGGGCTGTGTGTGTACGAAGACTTGAGAGTGTATCTGCTGAGGTGGGTGGATTTACTGCTGCCATGGTCTGATCTTTTAAGTGGTACGAAATCAGGAGGACCACTTGAGGCAGTGTCTCAACAAACACGCTGGTGCAAAGGAATGGTGTCCAGTCCCACCAACACACTTTTACCTGCTCCATCTCCATGAACTAGCTTTTGGTATTTTCTCACTTCAGGCCTGCACCTCCAATCTAAACAGAGTACATTCTATCACCTGAGGTGGACCATGATGTAAATGACATGGCTTTTCCAAGTTGTCTGGCAGTGGTGCCTTTCCAATATTAAAGGGAGCCACCTTTGGACAGTATCTGCTTCTTCTGTTCTTCCTGTTTCTGTGATTGATTCTGACTTCTAGGAATGCAGAACTGGTGATGGTGTATTTAGCAATCATCTGAGCTTAGTGGTTTACCTTTGAACACTAATAAATTTGAAAGGGTGTTGAGAGAACAAGCTTGTAAGGTGTGAGGCATAAGCAAGTCAGCTCTGCCTCTGCAGTTTGTTGGAATGCAAGAAAGAAACTTGGGTAGTTTCAGCAAAGCAATGGATCAGAGTTACCTAAGTCTATTATTATGGGCCATCAAAGGTCCTTGTCTCATACATAGACCATATACTTTATTTCTCTTCTGAAGTGGTCTATACAATTTCTGTGCCTTTAAAATATCCCCACCACCTCTGGCTCAATGAGATCTCAAGCTTTCAGATTTACATAACTTCTTTTGCTTAACTTTCATAAAGAAAACATGTTGCTGTTTGAAGTGATGTGAGAAATCATTTTGTTGAAGTGACAGTGGCATAGCATTCTGTCTTTTATCTTGCAGTTCTCTGAAAGGTCACAGTGTAGTGATTTATGAAAATCATCATTTTGTCTTCTTTTTTTTTTTTCTGATTAATTTTCCTACTGTACATTTTTTCCTCAGTCTTGAATCATGCAACTTTTATCTTTAGATTCATTTTCCCTTCTCTTTTTGTGTCAAGTCTGTTGTGGGGATTTAATTATAACTGATTCATGTTTTTTTTTTTTTTTTTTTTTTTTTTTTTTTAAACAGGAAGTGTTAATTGTTATATCAGTAAGAGTAATTCAATCAGTATAAAGTGTAGGACTCAACATATCAGCTGCTGATTTGGCTTATACTCAAGGTAGATTTTTCATCTTGGTATTCAGAAAGTGATTACATTTTTTGTTCTTCCTGCTTGAACGTTTTTCTTTTTAACTCTTTCTTCATAAAGGATGAATCTCTTCTGTTTATCTATCTCTTCCTTCAGACTCAGGTGTTTTAAAGCTCTTTCTTTTCCCATCAAATATTCTTTTTGCTTCTCCATTGGCTGCATCAAACAAAGTTGAGTTCTTGCCTCCTAGACTATACCAATATATGATTATCATTTCAGAAGACGCTAAAAATTCGTTGCAATAAAGCCCTTCACTAAGATTTCCAAGGCAGCCATGGCTGGTTTCTTTTACTGAAAAATTTGAACAGTTGAAAAGCAAATATCCTATGCTTACCTTTTGAAAATCACTTTTTCACATTTTCAGTTTGGTACATGAAAACCTTGTCTGTACAATCACCAGCTACTTTGAAAACTCAGGAATATTTTCTTAGCGGTCTTGCGATGCTCAAAATATCCTTCCATCCCACCTAAATGTCTGCATCCTTTCTTATTATTGCTGCTAAACACTTTGTGTACCTTTGGACAGACCATCAATAGACTGTGGCTAATCACCCATCCAGAATGATATATTTTGTGCAGTCTTTCGGCAACTGCAATATTGCTTGTACACCCCTATCATTTAAGAGAAGATACATTGGAGCAGAAGTGATGCATGAGCAAAAGTTACTTAAAAAGACAAAATAGAAGCTTGCTCATTAGCAAATGCCATGTGGTTAGGTTATGGTTCAGTGAAAAAACTTTTAAATCATTCTCTGCTTCTATTTTATCCAATTTCTAATCTCAACACCCCTGCTAGATTGCAGCTTTATCATGTTGGAAGGACGTAGTTTGGTGTCATAAACTATGTCTAAATGTGCATTAAATAGTTGCATATTCCCAAGAGTCTGAGTCAAATGAGAGTTATTATTGATTCTGTTTTACATTCTAAATAGCTTTGAATCATCAGTGTTTTCAAATGTAAAGTTGGAGGAAACCTATCACAATTACTAAGTGGAAATGCAGTTGTTGAGCCTTACTCTTGTGCTGAGATGGTCACAGCTGGTGGGACAAAGGGAGGAGGATGTGGGAATAAAGGGAGCGTGAGCAAGCCTGGGTAATGACCCCTGGTCTGGCTGTTGTGAGGAACTGAACCAGAGTGTGTTCAGTGCTGAGAGCATGATCTTGAGGTGATAAACCAAATGGTGGGGGATGCAGAGAAGTAGGTGAGGTGCTGGGAGTGCAGAGGGTTGGGTTCAGGTGCCTGCTGAGCCTTGTCTCCTCCTGCTCAACAGATCATTTAATCTCTCCAGGTGGGATTTGTCTCATCTAACTTTAGTGATCAAAAGTAACTGCTTAGCTACCCACGGATTTTTGTTAGGCATGTACCGAAAGGAAATGAATGCCAGAAGAGAGACCAGGTAGGAGAAAGTTGTTCTGTCAGGTTACACTGCTGGAGATAAAAACAGTAGCTGAGCTGATTCTCTCTGGTGTCAGTGGGGCGCTTTGCATTCATTTTAATAGATTATGGGGTAAGACAGAAGGTCTTCAGCTCTATGTACTCTCCTGAGCTTGGGAAACCTAGATATTTATTTATGTATGTGGGGCAAATCTCTCCAGGCAGAGCTTTCTCTATCCACCTAAAAATTGTTTTTAAAGCCCAATTCTGGATAGGCTTTTCTCTCCTCTGCATTGCCTTGACAGCTGAAGGAGCACAAAGAAGTATCTGGAGATTTTGTTGTCTCAGGAATAAGTGCTGTTGGCAGTCTGCAAAATATTTCCTAATCTCTCTTTTTAGGAAATTAGTATACTTTTCTTCCTGTCCAGCCTAATGGAAAGGACTAGAAGAGCCACTGTCTAGTGCTAGCTGTGTGAAGCTGGACCTGAGAAACAACCTGAAGCAACTGTCTGGACAGCAAGGTACCTGGCGTGGCCACTGGCAGGGACAGCCACCTGACAAGGTGGGACATTTCTAAGTGTACATCAAGTACACTTAGATGTACTGTACATTCTACAGTACATCAAGTACTGCAAAGATCACTGCAACATTCAGCAAGACTGTATAAACAGCGCGAGATTAACACTGTTAACTGAGTCCCAATATTGAGAAAGTAAGCTCAGTTATCTCAGGCTCCAGTTCCCTGAATGGAATTTTGTCATCTTGACATACTTTCAAACCTGAAGCCTTTATTATTATTATTATTATTTTGTAACTAATACAGAGCTATGAGCATGCAGAGTACTGGGTCCTCTTGTTCTGAATTCATGAGAAGCCGAAGAGATGGCTCTGTGCTGTGACCTCTGGGAGTTAAGCATCTATTATGGGTTTGCAGGGTCATTTAGAGTGAATGTGGACTGGATGTGAAGTGAGATAGCTGGGAGAGACCTGTGAAAGAGAGGGCTGACCACTAGAAAAGCAAACAATAGAGAAGTGCTAAATTGGCAATGTGCTTCTCAGAATGGACATGGCCTTCTGTTTCTATTACCTGCAGCATTTTAACACAAGCTAAATTGGAAAAATTTACCTCACATATTTGACTTTCACCAAGATATTCTAACTATTAGTGTGGGAGACAGAAAAGCTATTTTTTCACCAACATTTTGTAATTGTAGTTATTAGCTCCACTACTTCCAAGGAAATAAGCTATTTTTCATGTCTGTGCTCTTCTCCAAATTATCATACCATAGCTGAATATTAAAAAACAACCTCATACTCAGTAAAAACAAACAAGACCTTTGCTAGTTCAATGTTAAAAAATAAATAAATACTGTTGCAGTATACTAGAATAACAAATAAGAAATTTATCAGAAGAAAAAGAGTGGTTGGCAAAAAATACTTTATTTATGACCTGTGTGGTGAATATTTTCCTACTAATTATCCAGCTGACATACTGGTTAGACATTCTGGAAAAGTAATAACATTGCTTGCTACTGACAAACACTTCGGAAGAGAAATGGCAAAGACACTGAGAGGCCTTCTAACTGCACGTTAAAAGGATGTGACCCTTGCCACCCTTGTCTGTAATTCCATCAATGCTCTGAAAGGTAGGCAGAATGAAGCTGCTTTTCCACTTGCCTGGAGATCATGTCTCACATCAAAGATAATTGCAAATTGATATAATTAAAGTCCTAAACTAGTAAGCCTCTAAATCTGATGCATAAAAATTGTCCTGAAAACTGGTTGTGTGTGTGGTGTTATGGTTTATTCTAGGTGTTTTTTGGAAGGTGGTTAGGGTGTTGGGATAATACACTTGTCCCGCCTGTCAGCTATTCAGCACTAACTATGCAGCATCTGATGTAGTTACGTTAGAGCAGATGGCTTTTGGACAGCTTAAGAAAAATGATGCCTATGTTGAATGAAACACTTCAGGAGTTCTTATCCTTTCCAGGACACTGCCAAAACACCACAGCTAGTGTGAAGACTGCAGTGAGCTGCCTGTGACACTTTTGTTTCACCTCTATGTTGAGAGTAGTACTATTGATTCTGTTATGGCAACTGAAGACAAAATACTTCATTTGTGCAAACAAAAAGTAAACAGAATCACATCTTTCATTCTTACACATAGGTTTGTTTTTCCTCTTAAACCCAGCTTGACTCTATTTCCATACACATGCCAGTGACTAACCTGTGAAGAAGATTTGGACAGACTTTGCTTTGGCAATTCTTTGTCATTCTGCCATCTGGTTTTCAACAATTTACTCACTGCTGTTGTTGTCTTTGCTATCTTTATCATTGTTCAACTGACATATGCCTTTTTTAGCATCCTGGTAGTTACCTGATTTAGGTAGTTACTTGATTTATTCTGCTTCTTCATATAATGTTTTTATTTCAGCATTAAGTTAATTCTGGTCCAAATAATAATGGCAGGATCTAAAACATTTATTAAGGTAAAATAATAATGTGTATATATATATATATATATATATATATATATATATATATTTCCTGGACCTGAAGAAATATAGTAATCTATTTTTCATTATTAAGAAATATTGGCCTCATTCTAATCTGATACCAATCATAAAAAGGGCAGCTGGGGGCAGTTCTTTATTTAGGCCAAGACCTGCAGCCTACTGGAAGAAGCAAAATGGCTGCGATCTTGTTATTCATCTGTGGAGTGGAAGAAAAAGCTGGATATCACCTGTGGAAGAGACTGGCTGGTGAGGAGAGGACAACTCCCTGCAGGTTTTTTACTCTCTGGTGTCAAGAGGTGCATGCGACTCTAAACTTCTTATCTTCACTCTTTACGGCATATTTCTCCTTATTCTCATGACGCATAGCTCATCCATAGGGTGGTAAATTGAATTTGCATATCCTTCTGAGAATTCTTGAACCAGATCTGGGTGTATTAAGAGAGCTGTACAAAATTGTATTGACTTTACTGAGGATACTTGATAACTTGAGCTTTGGTAAGTGCTTCAGCTGTGATGCTCTATAGATCTAAGCTTAAACTGATACCAACATAAGACATTAATAACAAGATTCTGTCTATGAAATCATCGATCAGCTCTGGGGCTGTCGAAGCTCACTGTATAGGAAAATTGCACTCTGACAAATAAAAAGAGCTAGAGAAAGCAGAGGTGAAGTAACTCAAGAGATTTTGAAATCCTCAGATTGATGGGCTCAGTAGATAACCTGGTGAAGATACAGCTGCTTCTCTCTCTCTCTCTCTTTCTCTCTCTCTCTCTCTTTTTTTTTTTTTTTTTTTAGGTCAAGAAAAGACTCTGTCAAAAATCCATCATTTGGATGGAGATTCATGGGATGGATGGATTGGAAATAAAACCCTAGTACTGATAAAAGAAAGCTCATATGGACCAAACTAGCAAGCCCTAGTTGGCAACATGGTTGTTGCTGATTACAGCTGGTACTGTATTAACTGAAACCCATACAAACAATGCTTGCAGGATGATAGAACTGGATCATTTGTCCCTAGCCACCTCACAGTTCTGTCAGTGTATTTTGGAAATGGTTTGTCACATTTTGTCTGGTTGAAGACACATCTGAAGACACACTAGGGCACAGGCATTGGTAAGAGGGTTCAAGTAACTGATAACATAACTGATACTGTAGCTGGTGTTTTCCATTTTTTTCACAGTATTACAGGGCAGTAATTCCTTGCAGCTGACTGAACAGTCCTGCTAGATACCAAAGACAAGCAATTTGACCACTAAAAACAGAGCAGAGATGACATCTGTTCTGTCTGCATTTAAATCTTTGCCTTCACAACTAGCTTGGCTTGTCAAGATAGTGGCCTTAAGTTTAACTTCAGAATCAGCAGAAAACAACCATTTTCCATTTGCAGGGAGGCACAATGAGTGATTGGAATAGGTATAAAAATCACTTTCTGCTTTATGATGTGTGGATTAATGAAAGTATTAAACCATTCTAAATGATAGATAAGGAAATTATTTCCACTGTAGCTTGAAAGAAATAAAACTGTGCTGTCTTAAATTTAAGAGGTTTAAAACTTTGCAAGCTCATCAAAAGTACATGGGCAACAAAGAGGGGCAAGTTTATAACCACTTATGGATCACCTTAATTTTTTAACATTCATCACTTTTCTGCTTCATTACTGTTAGTGCTTCCCATAAGCTTTAAGAAACCAACTAATTTCTCCAGAAAAGAAGAGTAAATACAGGTCAGGCTAATATGCTTTTATGGGCAGTGCAGGGATTTTCCCATTTTATTGCCATTTTGCACTGTTAATTTTATACCACTGACATTGTTGTCTTCATTGCTCATTTCTCACAGGATGAAAAAAAAATTACTATGTTCAGAGTTTCAAGCTGAAGCTGAAATAAATGGAACAAAATTCAAATATGGTTTTCTTGGACAGTGCAAGTGCTAACATGTTTCTGGCTTTCTATATGGAGAAGAGTGTGGCTTTTTATGGTTTTCATGTGCAACTGGGATTGTGTTTGACCATGGGTTGGGTGTGAATGTGTTAGCACCAGACATGCACCTATGTACTTATCTGTGGATAAGTGTGGTCTCTTGCATAGTTGTATATATATTCACGTGTAAATATTATCTTGTGAATGTGTGTTCACGACTGTGTACTTATATTAGTGTTTGCATAGAGTTTGTATACACTTATGTGCTTTGTCATAATTGTGAATTCATATGATGGGAGAATGTTTCTCTGTGTGGAGTGACTGCAGAACTATTCATGCATAAGTCTTTGTGCAAAAAAGATATATTTGCTTGAGCATGGCAATCACCAACAGAAGTTTACACACTATTGAGAAAAATCAGATCATAAGCTCTTTCATCTTGAACAACACCTCGAAAATGGAAGACATGGGTCTATTTATTGGTACCTGGAGTTTAAGTCCTGCTGCCCTGAAGACTGTCATCAGGTTAAGAACAGCCTATTATCCATTTATGTGCTGGATAATGAATGGTAGAATGTGCTCATTTATGGCATTTATGTAGAAAATGGAGAGCAGCTGGTTTAAAAGGAGGCTGATAAGTCATATGCAGGGGAAGAGGTCCAATCTCCAGTGAAAAAGCAGAATAAAACTGCAAGGCAAAGGGAGAAGAGCAAGAAGCAAACGTTCAAAGGAAAAGTGACAAAGAAAAAGTGACAGAAAAAATCATCTTTGTTTCCCCAATACATAGTTTATTCCCTCCCTGTTCTCTTCCTGCCCAGCACAAAATCATTGTTTGGTTTTCTGATGTTCTAAGAAATCAGTATATCTATCCTTTTCAAGAATCAGAAGATTCTTGGACTCCAAAGTACTGGTTATTTAAAATGGTGGAGTAATCTTCTGGACAGTACATCCTCCTCATGTTGCTTGCTCTTAGAATTTTGCTTCTTAGAAACTCAAATGGAAGTAGAAAAAGTAACTTTAGCTTTCAAGTCCCTCATCCTTCATAAAGCATACCAGGAATTTCACCTAGCAAATCTTGTGTCACGCCAGAATAATTTACAATGGAATTATGCAGTAGAACTGCAGTCATGTCTATAAGAACGAGGTCTAGAATGACAAAATGATTTTAAGTGGTGGCAAATTTGCCATATCTCCAGGTATCCTGGATACAGAGGAATATATTTTAAATAAATAAATAAATACACATTTATAAGCTGAGATCAAGGAGAAAACGCCCCAGCTCAGTTCTTTCCCTCCTATAATATAATGATTTACTGCTCTTAGGATGGTAAAATTTGCTACTTGGCAGCAGCATTGCATGACTAAACTTTGACATTCAAGTCCATCAAAACCATGTCTGCCACATGAAATTCAGCACACTCAGATGAGATGATTTTCAGGTAATAAACCTCACATTTCTGATCAATAGTTTAGTTATCTTAGCAAAGTTGCTTATTTCTTCTTGCTCATAATTTTCTATATATGTCTTACTCCTACCTAGCCCTTAGTAAATCCATTAGAATATTACATGATAGGGATGTAGCTAGGGGAGCTGGTGTGAGTGGACTGGGTACCAGCTACTGTAGTCAGGCACCTGGAGGCACCTAGCGCCCCCCCCCCCCCCCGACTTTGGTGTCAGCTACTGGAACAAGTGGGTCTTCTAAACAACAAAAAAAGTTTTCTAAAATGCATGATGTACTTCAGTTTTGTCAAACCTTGCATTTTGACCTAATGTGATTTCAGTTATGATAACTTTCTCCCACTTCCATGTTTAAGCCAAGCAAATATTTTTGGAAATCTCTATTCAGTCAGCTTTGAGGCAGGAGACATCCATTTTCTGTCCTTTCTCCCTCAGCTTAATTTGTAACTAATGCTGTGAGGGCAGCAACCAATTATATGAGGTACATACTTTTACTGTCAAGTTGAGCCCTCTTGAATAGAATAAACTTGTTCTCTGCTCATATCACATCAGAGAGTAGTGGGGAGCTTTTTAAGTGCCACAAAGATCCCTAGAATCTGTACTTACACAGGAGGCAACATTGCCCCATCGCATGTCACCAAGTGTTCAGAATCAGCCCAACCTAGCTATATTTTCTGAGGATGCTCTTGTGGGCACGTTGGTCAGTAATTTTTTTCCCCATTGTCTCACAATTTCTGACTGTGGTCATTTGTTATTGGTCTTGAGCAAAATTTCCTCTCTGACCAGAATAGAGTGTGAGGTATATATATGTCTGCAGTCTTGCTGGAGAATGATGCACAGTGAAAATGAGCATTTTATATGAGATGCTTTGAGCCCAGGCTGAAAATATTTATGAGGCTATGCTAGTTTCTTCCAAGCCCATTTTTTCTCTGACAGGGATGTTCTTACTACCCCAACTGTGGGTCATACTGACTGTTTTTCAGGCACCTCTGGGCTGTATGTGATATTGATAAATGAGATCAGATAACAGCCAGCTTGTTTTCTGAACCTGGGAGGTGCCCCACAGGCACTGGTAGTTCTTGATCAGTTTAGGAGAACAGAGCAAGGCATGAGAAGATATACAGGTCATACAGACTACACTCACAGTACTCCAGTCAGCCTGATTTTAAACAGCAATGTTTTCAAAGGATTTTGGATTCCAGTGTCTTCACATGAGGAGGTCAAAGGAAAGCATCAGGAAGCTATCAGCTTTTATCTAAGTTAACCATGCTCTGAACACCTACAGTGGTGTTTCTTAGAGCACAAGTTCCACTAAACCCTGTAGTTTGGAACTGGACTGAGTTCCGAGTGACTTTGGATCCTATCAGATCTCTGTGGTCCACACTTTGACCATTTCTTATACTTTTTGTGTGGAGCTGCTGTTTGTTGCTTCCATTCTTTCTCATCTGTTGTTCGTTCAGTATTAGAGCTCAGTTTTGACAAAGGGGAAATTCCCATTTGGGATTCACCAGTGATTGACACAGATCAGTGGCCTTTAACTGGGGACATGCTGAGCAGTGTCAAGGAGGTGAAAGAAGTGAGCCTTAATTTATTGAGGTTAACTCGTGGAATTAGCTTAATTTGCAGTCTATGGCCCTTGACCACCATGAATTGGCCTATGAAGAAAAATTCTTGCTGCCATCATAATAATTGTAGCTTTGTGCTATTATGAAAGGATTTTTCTTTTCACCTTGCTCCAGCATGTTAGTACACTGACTTCTTCCTGTACTAGGTGAAATTCAGCCCTTTTTGGAGCACTCTTTATTAACCCGGCTTTGCTCAAATCCTTGAAGGATGTTTAGCTTGGATTTAATATCATCATGCTAGGACTTGATCTTACACACTTAGGATAAACACCTTTTCAATGGTACACTATAAGCATTAATCAACTGCTAGTCTAGACAACTTCTCTACAGCTAAAATGAAAATAGGGGATGTACAGGTGTTGACAAGGGCTGTTGTTATGAGCAAGAAATTTAATTCCCTATCTAGATTCTTTGACACTTTGACAGGTCACTTAGCCACAAATGCAGATGAATATAATTACACATAGAAAATGATTGCTGAAGTTCTCTTATTGATATGAATGCTGGAGTACTGCTAAATTGGTTCTTTTTTTTTTTTTTTTCTTTTTTTTTTTTTTTCTTTTTATCTTTTCTTTTAAACATAAACATAAAAATAAAATAAAAATAAAAATATCCCCTATGGGTTTATGTGCCTTGAGTCAGCTTGTCAAACATTATAAAAGGGAAGCCATAGAATATCTAATGTGGAGGAGGATAAGTTGACTGCAGGAATAAGTAGAGAAGAAAAAAAATTGCTGTTGAAATAAATCAGAAAATATTTTCTCTTTCCTCCCTTTATATCCTGAATATCACCCTGGTGCCAAGTGGAGGCCACCCAGCTACAAGCAGAGGCCTAGGTCCTAATAAGAGATTAAGAGTTGATGGGATCTAGAGGTAAATATGACCGTGTTCCTATACACAGCTCCTCCTACGCTACACCCAAAAGCATGATGAGTCACGTGAGTACTACAGTCGCAGCAAGGCATCCATGTGTGACTGACTCTAAGAAAAGCAGAGCATCCTTTTTGTTTTGGGGGACCTTGCTTTAGTATCATGGCAAAAGTAATTAGAGGTCATGCAAGGCTTACTGGAATAGGCTGCTGCTAGTTATTTGTATAAATGCTGCTGAAGTTGTAGGAAGAAGAATGTGTTAGAACCATGAGAATGGTGACATAGATCTGGTGTGGGTGTGTGCCAGCTCAGAAGAACCATAAAGAGGCTGGGAAGAGCATAGCAGATAACACACTGTGTCTGTGTGAAACAGGTAGGTGCAAAAATGAATGACTACAGTATTCCTCATTGGTGTCTTTCAAAGGTTTGTCCCAGAGGTAAATACAGCCTCCTTTCTTTAGTCTTAAAGGGTGGTCAGTGGGACAGCACCATGTGCCTGTTCACTGTCCTCCAAAATCACGGCTGAGTTTGGTTAACAGACATGTCACTATAGAGGAAGGATTACTCAAATAGTCCAACTTTTGCTGGATTTCTGTAACTGTGTTCAACATTAGCAGAGATAATATACTGGAGCAAAAACTCCAACAACTAATGGCAACAGAATAAAAATCATGTTGATCCAGACTGAAGTGGTCTTCACCTCAGCTGAGGTGAAGATCGCTGTTAGTTCTGTGATGCTAAAGAAGTTACAAATATCTATTTTTTATCAATGGGAAAAAATGCATAAAATTTGTTCATAAGATTCATAAAGATGTGATTGCAGGTAATTAAAAATAAAGTATCTTTGCTTTTTCTAACTCTGGCCTTTATCAGAATAAGATCAAATACTGCAGCGTGCTTGGCAGCCCTTATTAATGGTGCTAAGCACTTACTACTAAATCAGAAATCCCATTGGGCTTCTTCAGCAGTTGAGGTTGTTCAGTGCTTCTCTTTCCTTGTAATTGCTTTTATAAAGAAGAATCAGCATATTGAAATGTGCTCAAGTCCTCTTGTCAGCTTCTGAAGCAAAATGAAATGGCAATAAATCCTGATTGAAATGCTGTCTGGATGCTCAGACCTGAACTCTTTAATGTTGATGAAAAGATTGATTGGCATGGCAGGGTGTGATGCTCACCCTGCAAGTGTGAACACTGCAGGGTGACCTAATGACACTTGAACCTGGCCCCGCTCTGGGATGCAGCAAGGTCTGATGCTCTCAGCTGAGGCTTTGTTTACTTATTCCAGGCTAAGAATTAAAATGGTGTGGCAGCTGGAGAGCTGTTGTGGAGATGGCAACAGACCTGCAGCAAAGTGTGGGGTAGAGAACACAGAACTCAACCCCCAACCAAACCTTAATCCCCCATCCCCCTTTTAATCAGGATCATTTGTGATATAGAGTCTCATGTGACAAATCTCGAGTGTTTCTTTTTTGATGGTTTAGTCTCTAGCACCCTTTTCTCGTACAAGTTCCCAGACCCAGTTACTTGTGGTTCACGGATTTCCTGAGCCAAAGACAGTATCTTTGTGCTTAATGTGCTTGATCGACTTTTCTTCTGTAAATCTGGAGCTGTGTAATGTAGTCAGCATGTTTCATAGCATGCAGAGAGGAGTTTTAACTATGAGATGTGTGATAAAGCCTGACTGCTCTGAATCCATTGCCTGGAATTTTCATTTGAAAACATCTAATTCTTGCATTAGGAAGGGCAGAAACTTATCATTCCCTATTTTGCTCTGTGTGCTTTTGAAGGAATCTCCTTCACTCTGGCAATTCTCAAGCATGCATTTCTGAACACTAACTGTTCCAGGTTGACAAGAAATCACTTGGAGAATGTTTAAAATAATATGTATTCACCACATCAATCAAGTAAGACTCCTTCCACTAAATTTTCAATCTTGGAGTCTGTGAATTATAACTAGATCTTGATAACAAAAGTAAAAATAAATAAACGGATAAATAGATCAATAACAATAAATCCTCCCCCTTCACCACCCTCCTCCTCTGTGCAACACATCTAGCTTTCAGCAGCTGTTATTATCTTCTCTTGCTTTCTGAAATGAAATTGATACACTGTACTGTAATTTTGTTCAGTTACAGCTCTGTTTTTTGTCTATTAGACTAGTGGTGACTGTAGTAGAAGAAAAAAGTTGTCCAGGTGAACTAATTTTGTGCTACTCAGAAACTAGCTCTTATTAGACAATAAAACCATTATGTAAATCAAAGACAGTCTTCTGGTGTTGTATGAGGTACTTTCCCTGGCGAAAAGGGATATGGCTGACTTAGAGGGGATTCCGAAAAGGCTGAGAAAAATATAAGCACTGGGGAAGACTTGTCTATGAAGAGTCATGAGAAGAATGTGGCAGCTTAGAAAAGAGATGAATAAGACAAGCCAAGATAAAAGATCAGATAATGGATCATCTAGAAAAGATAGATAAGAATCTCTTCCCTCGATCTCATGAAGCGAGAAGAACAGCCATCCAAGTAGAAGGTGGGAAATTCAAAACTTACTGAAAAAAATACTTTTTGCATGGCAGCTAATTAGACGTTTGAACTCGTTGCCACAGGAAATTGCTGAAGTCTAGACAATATGAAGCCTCAAGAAATAGATTGGCCACTTATATTAAAAATAAAAATGATGATGCTGAAGGTTAAATAGCATTATTGAAGAGATATTACTCCTGGCGATTCATATCTCAAACCAGCCTTTCATGCTGTGCTCTTCTGCATGACACATTGGGATGAAATCTAGCCTGGATAAAGAAGGGAAAAACAAAGCATATATAGTTGCTGTGGGGGCTTACACCTTCCTCTCTTAAGTTTGTTACTGTGGTCTGTCAGAAACTGAACATGATTTTTTACTTCATCTTGGTATGTCAGTGTGTGCCTTCATATAGCAAGGGATGGATGGGAGAGGACAAGAGGAGTCCTTTGGCAACGTGGCAGTATGACCAACAGTCACTGTGTGCGCTCTTCAGCGTAGCCTGAGCTGGAGGCAGCTGCTGCCTTCTATGTAGTCTGACCACTTCTATGCAGTCTAACCACTGAAGTCACTGCCTTACATGCAGGAAGTAAAACTGGGAGGGCATCACCAGCCAAGCATGCTAAATTTATGTGTAGCTGGAGGTGCCTCAGAAAAACTGGAAAGGACTGGATAGATATGTGAGAGCACTGGGCATTTTTTTTTCTTCTTTTTATTTTGTTTTACATGTCAAAAACTGCATGAGGCTTCTCTCTCTGAGCTGCTGCTGAGATGCATGACTCTGGCTTTGGGGCATCCAGATCTCTGCCAAATCCAACTGAACCTCATGAAATCAAGGCTTTCCACAGCAACTCCAAGGGCATAATGGTGCATCTCCAGCTGAGGCAGTAGAGCTCTGTTGGCGTTGTCAGTAGATTTGGGCATCTCACCTCATTCTTCCCGAAAGATGCTGAATTCACCCATGTGTGACCAGCAGCGCAATTGCCACTTGCTTATCTGGTGTGTAAATTCCCTTTTTCTCCTTTCATTACCGGGAAACCTTATGAGCTGCTCTTGACTCCTGAATGCTTACAAGTTCATGGTTATCACATTGGAGAGAGACACAGGAGCTGTGACGGGACTATCCAGCCTATCACTTCGGACACATTTCTATTGCAGTGCTTTGGTTTCCAGTATATCAGAGCTCCCGAATGTGTTTAATAATACTCTTGTGAGAAGTCTATGCAAATCAGGAAAACATTAAAGGATCAACTTCATTTTTAGTGTAACTAAATTGAGTCCACTTCAGAATTGACAAATTTGTATTAAGAAAGCACTGATGTAGGTCTCCTACTTTAAGTACATGTTTATAATCCACTGAAGTGGATTGAGATCAATAGGTTTGAGGAATGTGCTTAAAATGAAGAGTATACTCTACAAGCACTCTCTTGTAGAGTCAAGGCCCTGGAAAAGAGCTCATCAGAGGTTTTCTAGATGCAAAGTTGCACTGATAGAAATTTGAAAGTGATTTGAAATTGATTTGATTAAACTCATCTGAAAGTTTGGTAAATGCATTTGGTAAGAGGGTATGTTTGAGGGTTTGGAGACAAATTTTGCTAAAGCTAGTCAAAGTTAAAGGCATTGCCTCCCTCCCAGGTCTCCTTGCCCCTATTCTGAAGATGACTGTTTCCAGGACAAAGTGGCAAAACATAACTGCCATACCCCTTTGCTGCTGTGTTTTACAGTCTGTTAAACTTTCTAGCCAAGTGATTTTATTCTAAAATCTCAAATTAGGAACAAAAGCAATTGAGATATTTGTCCAAGTCCTTTTGGTCTTCCTGAAGCAATGGGCATTAACCTTTGGCAATAAAACAGGCAAACAGCCAGGGTGTCAGAGCATCTTCAGCTTTTCCTGTTCTTTGTATCAGTGTATGTATTAGAGATGGTAAATAAATGGGAACAATCACTCAATCTGGAGTGGCTTCATGTAGGAGTACTTAAGAATGGCTTACATTAATTTAACTAGATCAGCAATCTGCAGTCACCTAAACCTCCCAAACTTTTGACTGCAAGTCTAGACTGGGGATGGGAAGCCACTAGTTTAATATGCCTGATGGAGTGAATGTTAGCTAAGCTGCAAAAATTGTGTGCATGCTCTCAGCTCACCCCAATCACAGTGTAAATTGTGTTAAATTCATGCTTCACTGGAGAGCTGTGTAATGCAAGCACACTCCCAAAGTTTAATAAAAAACTCATAAAGCCTTTGACTCCCTGCCTGCCTGCACACACAGTGTAAGCGCCTTTAACATACTTCTGAATAGGCATCACACTCACAATACCTTGTTGATGCCAAAAGAGACTACAGAAATTAAGATGTGGTTCAACAAATCCATGTCTTTGGTATTTGGGTCTGCAATGGCTTTCTGTTCTATGTGATATATTAATATCTATCATTCAATTTATTTCAGTCCTTATTCATATTCTCTTTCTCTTTTTCTTTTTTCTTTTTTTTTTCCTCCTCCTTTTGAAACTTATGTAAATGAAAACACATCCTTAAAAATCTCGTGGTATGCATTTACCCCCTTCCTGTAGCTCCTGGCAACACAGTCTAGTTCAAGTTGAGCTACTTTTATTAAGCCTTTGATTCTGGTGGAAAATAGGATCTTTTTTTTTTTTTTTTTTTTTTTTTTTCCTTTCTCATTATTGCTAGTATGGGATCATCACATGTTTGAGTTCAATCCATTGCCCAGGAAACTCTTACACAGATGGTCAATAGTTCATGCAAGGAGGCAGCAGACCATGTAAACAAGCCTTTGGATTCAGGCAATATTATTACCAGAGTAGCTTAGTAATAAAGCCAAACCCTTTGAGAAATTGGTCATTGCTGTTGCTAGCATTCAAGTCTGGTCTAATTCAGGATTAGAAAAAAAAAAAAAAAAGGAAAAAAAAATGGATGTCTTGGAATTTTATTTCTCTTTGAGTTTATATATATTTGTGTGTGTGTGCATAAATTTATATGTATGAGTGTAAAAGATGTGCAGAACTAGCCTGATATGTTATATCTTTTGTTTTCCAAATCTTGGTTATGTCTCAGCCATTTTTGATATGTTCTAAAGTATATAGGATTTTATACTTAAAGTATGCATGCTATAAATTGTGAGCACTAGGAAATCAATATGCAGTATATAGATTCCCAGAAGAAAAACCAGTCACAAGTAATAGCCTCTCAGTTACTCAGAAGAAGTCTGTCCTTTTGGAAGAGGGATTACTTTATTTTATTTTTACCTAATTTTGGTCCAGGACTTCAGAACAGGTTTCACTACTGGATTTTAAATCTCTCCTGATACTGTGCACTACTCCTTAGCCCCAACAGTGACAGTTTCACAGCCCTGCAGTCTCATTTTTTTCTGCAAAATTTTCCTCTAGAGATCCCCCACGAAGTCATTGCTCATATTGGCATCCGCCAGTCAAAGATTTCATCTAATAAGAATTTTTCATGATTTAAGTTACTTCATGTTTTGTCACCTCTCCAGAACACTGCAGCCACACTGCTGCATGAGCCATTGTGTTTTGAGGAGGGAAGGAGAACATCCGACTTAGTGGAAGGGGAAGCCAGGAAAGTGCACTGGATTCCACCTTCATTCAGTGTAAACGGGTCTTGATTTAGCACAACTCCAATGCATGTACGATTTTGCTCCCTTTCCTGCTCCCCAACTTCATTTAGCAAGGGAACAAAATAAGCAAGACTAATAGCACTCTATGTAGAAGAGTGAGTTTTTTCTGCTCTGCTGGCTGACTCCATATCCTTAAAATTCTCTATGTCAGTGACAAACTTGAGATGCCCTGTTATTTTCCTTTCCCCCCTTTTTACTTTGTGGCATGGAGAAACAGGAAAATGCATGACAGCAAGCAATGCTGGGTTCTAATGTTTTGGGAACCATACTAGAAACCGCTGAACTCCTCTACCTGAGGGTAGAGCACCCTTTAGGCTGCACACATTCATCTCTTATCAAACCTCAGCACATGTAGTACCTATTGCAAGATCTTGGAGGCAATATTGGAGGTACATGAATTTGCTAGCTGGCAAGTTTGTAGCAAACCGTAGGTGATCCTTTTGTGTATGCTGTAATATCAAACTTCATCTCGGGAGTTTGCAGATATGAAGAACTTCCAAGAAATCTGGAAGTGAACTGGATGTTTTTACAATGCAAAAATCTGGTACAGAATGCTAATCACAAAGACCTCAGATCATGTTCTGTAATCCACAAGTTGCTGGATCTGAATGAGCATTTCCTGGGAGACACAATTTCTGCTTGTCTTTTCACTTTAGCATCTGCTGTTGACTGGAGCTGGGCACAGGACCATAAACTAGGTGTTTTCTTTGACCCATTATGATTTGCTTACACAGAAAAAAACACTGAAGAGGACCAGGAGTACTGTCTCCTCCTGGTACTGTAGCTGCTATTGTAATAATCACATATCCACCCCAGATGAGGGCTGGTGTGGATTAAATGTCCTACTGTTATGGAACAGGTTGGCAGGTATGAATTTCTTGTACAAGCCACAGTCCTAGACTTCCTTAATCTAGAATGTACACATATTGATTTCTCAAATCTCTACTACTTAAACAAGTATGGCAAAAAAGGTAGTAATGTTGATATTATCTGCTGCAGCATTTCAGCTATATGCCATTTATGTGCATCAGATTTCTGAAAGGTGAAGGGCCACAGGAAAGTAGATGGGAAGGAAGATGCATCTTCACCCTACCAGAGTTGATCAAAACAATTATCTGTGGCAAATCGCAGCTGTCTAATGAAAAGCTGAGTTAGATCTTGTGTGTGCTGTTCCTGTTCCTCTTCTGGTTTGGAGAAATGTTCTCAAGCCATGTGCAGTGGGTCAGTCCTTTAGTCCAAGCAATACTTTTGATTTCTTTTCCCACTTTCACCCTGCAATACATAAGGATTTGTATTTGAACATATCAATGACAGTGTGCAAAATCCATATTTATCTTGAAAAGAGAGTACTAATGATTAGAAAAGTAGGAGGATGAATCTTCACTAAAGATACAAAGTCGATAAAGAGACTTGCAGTGACCTGAGCATAGGTCAAGTTGACCTGTGTGGGAATAGAGAGGAATGAATGAAAGGAAAACAAGTTAGAGGAAAAAGCAGCACTAAAAATATGAGCTGCAGCCATTAGTTGCAGCACTGTCAGTTCATAAAGTGCCTGGGCAATAACTTGGCTTTCTTTGTTTCCTGTGCTAGGATATAAAAACACAGGAGAAAATCAGCCCTAGTCTTGCTGTGTACAGAAGTCTGTTTTCCTGAGCAAGGAAATTGAGACACGGAGCTGGAAAATCAGCCTGTTAATAGGTGTGAATTAGAGCATGTCTGGGGAAAGAAGAAAGATCTTCGGGGCTTGTGGCTCTGCTGGCTTACTTACAACTACAATGATCTTGTTGTTTTTGTCTGACCACACTTTGTATGGAGATTGTGATTCACTGTTTTATGTCAGCACAGTAGCTCCACACACAGACATGTAGGGTAAGAGGCCTTGTTAAAAAGAGAATCCAACAATTTATGTCCTTTATTTCCCAGCATCCTTTCTAACTCTTGGCTTTATGTATTCCGGGTTGATACACTTCTTACTGGGGACCATAAAAGAGTATTTGGATGAACTGCAAAGCAGATGCAAGAATATACTTGTTTTTTTTTTTTTTTTTCATTTTTCATGTCAAAGTTTCTAGTTGCACAACACATAGCGTGAAGGAAGGTATTTTTCACCATGTGACTTGGAGATGCTCATGCAGGTTTTTCTTGCTCTGCAGAGATGGCAAGGGATCAACAGTTAGGATATGTAGGAATGTCATACTCAATTAATTTCCTGAAATTACACTCTGAAGTTGTGTTTTGAAAATGAATTAATATGGGTGAAAAGCACTGATATCCTTGGATAAAGGGCAACAGAGAAGAACACATTGTTATTATTAAACCGTTGTAGAAATCCTCTCGTTGGCTTTGACTGAATTATTGCAGTGAGTTTCCTTGGTGATATGACGTAGGATTTACTGGAGTGTTTGTGCTGTATAATTGAAAATGACACTACTTTTATTAAACTGTGGGACTCTTAACTCTTTTCTATGCTGCAAACTAGCTTAGCAGCATATTCTTACCAAATGTCCTAAGCCAGCAGAATGGAAGATTATCAGACCTCTGCCATGAGACATCTAAGTTAAGAGCAAGTTAAGGGCAAAAAATACATGCCTTCCTCAACGTAAATGAGATAATAATAGATGGATAATGAATGTGGCTGAAGTCTCAAGTAACCACTCATAAACTGTTGCCCATTGATAACAAATAAAAGAGTAAAAGTGCTCCCCCCCTCAACATATAAACATAAGGCTCAAGGTGAAGAGACCTCTGCCTAAATTATCAGTATAATCAGCTTTGATGACACTACCTGAAAGCTGTTAACAACAGCTGTTCATTTATCTAAGTAAAACAAGTTAATGGCGCTAGTCCAGGTTTTCTTAGATAGGTTGTCCACATCATAACAAATCTCATCTCAATCAGTAATAATTGCTTGTCCTGACAGCAGCCTCCCAAGAGAATCTGCAGGGAGCTGTGTTGGTTGGATCTGATGGGGTCACACACACTGAGGGGACAGTTACAGGGCTTGCCTTTCAAAATTATATATGCAGCATTAAATACAGTGGATACTGGATATTAACATCATGATTTGAATATTTCACATGCTTGAAATGTTAGAGAGCTCAGATTAAAGGTGTCTAGCTTGTTAACGGTTAGTTCAAATTACTTTTCAACAGTTCTTTGTTCTGGTACAGTAGGGTGGCAATGTGCTATGCAGCTGAATGCTTCACAGCTGAACTCCATCCTCTGGCAACACTGATTTTATCACCCAGGATGCAGTAGCACCCTTACATTTAGAGTGACTGGAGTGCAGTAGCTTTGCTCTTTGATTCTGGGGGTGGGGGTTACTGGTGTTCTATATACCTGTGTGGTCTGACAAAGAAGCTACAGGACCAAAACATTATTGTGTTCTGTATGTATATACTGATCTTGAAAATAAATTACATCTTCCTAGAATATAATTATTCCCTTGTCAAATTAAATTGAGTAAATTTCATTCTCTTAAATTAGGTTTGATTTTTGTAATGACTACTCAGTCCTCCAAATATCAGTATAATGGGAGTATAGATACACTGATTGAATGTGGATCCTCTTCTGGCTACACCAACTTGATTATATGTCCCAGTGGATCCCAAATAACAAATTCTGGTTCCCCTAAATCAAAATGACTGCTTCTTCATCACATCATTAAGAAAAAGCTAGGAAACTGATTAATAGCAGGGCTCCAGGCCTCTTTCACAAAGACAAGCGAAACTCTGCAAAGAAATCAACAGGTATGTTAAATATTGATAACTGCATGGCACTGATGATTTGTAGTTTTTTATCTGGGAATGGAATAATATATAATGGAAAGAAAGGAAGGTTATAATATATATATTTTTAATGAAGAAAATTTAAATTATTCTATTCAAGTAAGACAATTCTGTCCTTACAAAACAGATAATCTAATCTCGGATATTAAAATTCTTCAGTGTTTGATTAGTCAAGAAACAAATTTGATCTGTTACATTTTAAAATGTAGCAGCTTTTTATTTTATGTTTCTCCCTAAACCTCCCCTTGCTATCCTGAAAAATAACTGTTTAATACAATGCTTAAATTCACAGTTGCTCATAGCAGGATGGATGTAGCGATGTGATGAACCCTGAATTTATAAAACCAACAGTATTGTCTTGGCAGCCTTTCCATGGTGGTCTAGGCCCTCACTCAGTGATTGTTTAAATTACTCAGGTGTCAGATGCAGACTGGCATAATCCACCTCAGTACAGATGAGGGCAGAGGGAGAGCTGAAAGATAATGATTTGCTAGTGATTTGCTTATTATCTGCATCTTCCCAGCCGTTCAGGAAATGCAAGCCTAAGAGGAAATAAAGAAAAATGGCCAGATAAGTTGAGGTCAAGGAACTGGAGGAGCAAGAATGGCACAAATCTGAGCAAGAGAACTCGCTAGTGGGCCAGTTCCCCATGTGTGATCCAACAGAAAGTTATTATGAAAGGGCAGTGTGGAAATACAACAGAATAGGTTTAATGTAACTGTGATTCTGTTTGTATTGTTTCTGTTTTTCTTTGAAAATATGTTGAGCTCTCCCCTTGGAATTTTTTTTTTTTATTTTATTTTATATATTTCTTCTTGTAATGAGTTCTTAGGAAGCTTACATATGCCAAGAACTGCAGCATATCTTGTGCATCTAATCACAAGCCATGTACAGTTAGAGAGTGGAGCTACAGCTGCTAATCCCTTCTGACTTCCACATGAATTGAAATGCTCAGCTGATACATACTAGGTCACAGGTTCATCTCATTCCCTGAGAAAAGTGAGTACAGTCTGAAAACAAACCATCAGTTGCACAGTTGAGCCAGGCCAGATTTATTATTCTTTTATTATTATTATTATTTCTTTTTTTTTCTTTTTTTTTTCTTTTTTTCTCCCAGGTCACCATGTCATGGCAAATGGCTTCAGAGCCCAGAGGGCTCCATCCAAAGCCTACTTTCAGTTTTGGAGGCTTTTGTGGGATTTACCTATGGCTGTATCCAAGTAACAGCTAAATGTCTTTTAGAAGCTTGATGTAAAATACACTGAGATCCACTGAAAATCTTCTCATTTAATTTGGACTAGCCCAAAATTTTAATTAAGTTTTCAAGTCAGGCTCTGCCTCCTATTAGCTCATGAAGTTGACTTAGTGACACCAATGTGGCATGAGACATTACATCAGTTAAATGTGGCTGGATTGCATTGACTTGTTCTTGCACATCTATGTACTCTGTGCATAATGCTGAGATGTTTGTTAGAGTTTTCTTTCTTCCAGGAGATACCTACTTATACGTTCCGTCAGTATGCATGTACATGTATAGTCTGCTTACAACCACTTGGAACTGTTGTTTTCATATCCAAGCATGTTACACATTTGAGCTGTGAACAAATATAGGAAGCTATCTTTGACTCCTTATGCCCAGAAGAAAGAATAAAAGGAAAAAGATGCATTTTTGAGTAGGAGAAAAAAGGATTGCTCTCAGGAGACTTTCTCTTCAGATACTGTGATGAGTAATGCTGCTGTCAATTATTAGGTTATTCAGAAATTAGCTTTTTTTTTTTTTTTTTTTTTTAAAAAGCTTAATTTTAGCCTTTTTTTTTTTTTTGGGTGGTGGGGGGGAATAATTGTCATTTCTAATCCTGTGAAAATAAGTATCCCCCATTGAAATGAAGAACTCTCAGCTGGATGGAAAATCAGTATCAATTAAGATCACAGTAGTGATTAAGGACTTCCCACCCTGGGTCTTTATCAGATATTTTACTAATACTCTGGGAGAGAGATATGCAAGCAATTTTATTTATTTATTTATTTTTTTATTTTTTAAGTAATGGGAAGTTTCTCTACAGCATTTGCTTTTGTACCTGTAGTATAAGACACCAATTACAGAAATAAGTATTTTTTTCTTATGTCTATGTTTTTATAACATAGTACTAGGCACTGTAATGAATTGATGGATTGACATAGAATCATAGAATGGCTTGGGTTGGAAGGGACACGTAAGGATCATCTAGTTCCAAAATACTTGCCATGGGCAGGGACACCTTCCACCAGACCAGGTTGCTCAAATCTATTACTTAACACCTGTTCTTGGAGAATGTAGAATGTACCACAGTTGATTTTTTTTTTTTTTAAATTGTGTTAATTATTTGATAGATGTGTGACTTTCTACAGTAAAATCCCTCTCCCTGAATGGGAGAATAGTATGAGATGTAAAACCTGAATTTATGGTGATAAGAATGGGACTTATGTCTTGTAATTTAAACAAAACAAAAAAGTATGCCTCTGAAACTTGTTAAGTAGTTAAGATCTTTCTCTATGATATGGAAATAACATGGCAATTCAATCCGCCTATTTTAGGTACCAGTTTTAGAATGAATTTCCCTTTGGAAGTCACCTCTCATTCCATTGCAGGGAGAGGAAACTTGGGAAGAGAGGGAAGACAGGAAAGAAAAAAACAAACAACTGACTGAGCTAATTTTGCCCTCTGATATTGTGATATCGAATGCAGACTAAGAACATAATTCTAGGTTGTCAACTTCATTAGAATGAATGAGACTGCCAGCTCCCATTCCTCTAACAATATTTTAAGTGGATAAGTTCATGGGTTGATCCCATGCACTTACTGGATTTTATGGTCAACGTGTCATCCAGATTTAGAAAGGAGGAAGAGAAACTTAAGTGTCAGGGTTTGTGAAGGTAAGAGATGTCAAGTGAACTCTTTCTGCATGATGTCCCCTGCACTTTTGTTCTCCCTTCACACCATTTTCTAAGTCTGTCGTCTTTGTGCTGAGGTTGTTGGGAATGGCTGTAAGTGATGTGAGAGCTTGGATCTTCATGTATACACTGAGGAATTCGGTGACTTGAGCATGGAAACTTTGCTTCCACAAGCTGAATGTTGAGGTGCATAAAACTGATCAGGTGGTTTCAGCCCCCACCTACATTGGCAGATCTGTGTTTGAGAATGGCCACTATTTCTGGCACTAATTGCAAAATCTCCCAAGAGAGCCCTGCATGGGGAAAGAGAATAAATTGCTTCCTAAAGTTCAGCATTAGAAAGTGTATAGGGAGGCATCATAGGATAATTTTTGCTGCTCCCGTCTATAATAAGGTTAAAAGGTAACTTGATCACAATCTCTCAGTATCTCCAGGGAGAATGTCAAGTATATAGCACAGAGGTGGGAGAAGGCTCATTAATTTTAGACAAAGTCATAAAAAGAAACAGTAGCTGGAGATTGAAACTTGATGAATTAAAATGAAAGGAGGATATTTTTTATTTTTTATTTTGTATTTTTTATTTTAATTTATTTAACAATGGAGGTAATCAACAAGTTGGCCTGATCACTCAGAGGAAATTCAAAGTTTTCCATCACTTTCAATCTTTAAATTGCAATGAGATAGTTTTCTAAGAGGGCAGATTTAACCATTCACAGAATCACAGAATAGCCTAGGTTGGAAGAGACCTCCAAGATCACCAAGTCCAACCTCTGACCTAACACTAACAAATCTTCAACTAAACCATATCCCTAAGCTCTACATCTAAACGTCTTTTAAAGACCTCCAGGGATGGTGACTCAACCACTTCCCTGGGCAGCCTATTCCAGTGACTAACAACCCTTTCAGTAAAGAAGTTCTTCCTAATATCCAACCTAAACCTCCCCTGGTGCAACTTTAGCCCATTCCCCCTCGTCCTGTCACCAGGCACGTGGGAGAATAGACCAATCCCCACCTCGCTACAGCCTCCCTTCAGGTACCTGTAGAGTGTAATTCCAGAAGTTATTGAACTGAGCAGAGGAATTCCTGTGTGAATTGTTGTCATTAACATTACCAATACTAGTTGTGTGTAATATAGCCTTTCAAGGCCATTTTGTTGAATGGTTGAGTTCTTATGATATTTTACCTGAACATTTCTGCATGCATGTACACTTCTCTTGGGCTATTTGTGCAGTTCTCTTAAGTTTTAATTGCACCATAAACAACTGCCTTCATAACACTGCTGCTCGAAATGAGCAAAATTAAGGAAAAAGCGCAGATTGTTGTGGCTCTTGTAACTCATTCTCAGGCTTCTCTCTGAGATTCTCTGAACTCCTTCCTAACAGACAGCAATGTGTCTTAAATCCACATCTTTGTAGGAAGAAAATATTCATGTCTCTGGGGCTTTTCTTAGTCTGTCCTTATTGTCCTTGTAATTCCTAGACGTTCCTTGTACAGTCTTCTCTGTGTAAATCTACAAGCTCTTTCAATGACATTTTTCCTTCTCCATGGGCTCATTTCTCTGGCCTCAGTCCAATGAAGATCTAAATGACCTCCTTACACACTAATCAATTATCCTCACTTTCTATCAGCTGCAGGTGGAAGCTCTACCATGCTGCAGAGGATGAGCAGAGCAATGAGCTTGCTAGAGCAAAAAAAAAAAAAGGGGGGGGGGGGAGATGAGATAAAATGAGATCTGTTTAGCACCCATATCAGGAATCAGCACTCATTTTCATAATGAATTCGCCTGTGTTCATCATCACTGCAGCCTTTCATTAGAAAGATGACAGCTGAGGTTTCTGTGTCTGCCATTTCCATGGTATCCCCAGCAGTAGGTTGCTCAACCAAAGATCTCTTACTTTAATCACTGTTGTGAAGTGTTGGGTTGTGGGTGGGACTGGGGATGTTTCTGGCAAGATAGGGAAGAGAAGAGAATTAAAGGAAAGCTTTCTGTGCCTACAACTTGTCAGCTTACCACTAATATATGTGCTTCTGAACTCTTCTTAACTCACTTCTTTATTGATTTATTTGTACACGTGGTACTTCATGATGAAGGAATACTGTCCACCCTTCCTCCTGAAATATGGTTACCTCTGGGGGGGATTGTGGTATGTATTTAGTGCCAGCTAGACAAATGATATTTCAGAAAAAGATGATGGGGAAAACAGCAGATTTGGCTGATGTATAGCAGAAAATAAGGAAGTAGAAATATTGCCACACCATTTGTGGAACCTATTTAAAAATATATATAAACACAGTATGATCATGTGGCTAAACAGGCTTTGTCTGTATCTAGATTCGGGAAGTTAAATCTGGGCTTTTTAGCCACACACTTCAAGATTTTGATATTTTTAGTTTACAGGAAATTATTCGTCTTTTAGGAAAGATGGTGGGATACCCAACTAAGCTGAATTGTCATGTTTAGGTAAGCTGGCTGCCAGTGTTGTCCCTTGGCAATACCCAGGGAATAAATGTAATCTGTATGAAGGAGCACAGAAGTACAATTGTTTTTCTTTGCTGGATGGGATTTATGTGATGAGTCTTCTATTGTCTCCTTGGTAGCATGAAGTGTTTAAAAAAAAGAGGCTTTAAAAAAAAGTAGTATTTATGGGTAGATAGAAGCTAGCAATGCACGGAGTGGCTTAGCTTGAGATGAAGAGGCATCGAAGCTTTGCTTTGTATGCTTCAGCTTTACCAGTCTTAGCAGACATACGTACTGGGTGAGGTCTCATGTAAAGTGGAGACAGAAATGATTATCTGTTTATCTTGCTTTCCTTTCAGAGTGGAACAATAAAATCAGCAGGACACTCCTCCCCTCCTTCTCTCTTCCTAGCAAATAAACCTTGTTTTAGAAAAATCAGAATGCATAGTGGATAAAGGAAGGTCACCTAGGTCTTGGATCTGCTTCCTTCATTAGCAGCAAATTGTCATGTAGTGATTGCTCCTTCTAATATCAGTGTTGGAGCATTTAACTAGTCAGAAGAGCTTACAGATGCCACATGAGAAAGCCAGTGATGCATTTAATATATTGCAGGAATCATAAATAGCTAAGACAAGGGCTGGTTATTGCTTAGTTCAATATTGTTGTTTAATAGGAACTCTAAATACACTCTGCTGGGTTAAATATTGTACTATTAACTTCAGAGATAATGATCTTTCTAGATTGAATGAGGGACAATCGTATTATGGTGTGATGCATTTCTCTGAGCTCCCCATATGTGAGCAGGGTAATTGAGGGGACGAGCAATTCTGTAAGCCATCCTGAGGGTCAAATTCTCTCATTGTACAGGCTTTTCATTCCCAGAGAGGTCAGGAGGACTTGCTCTATGAATATAAAAGCATTAGATGTCCTACTTTGTATATTTGTAAAGCACCTGTGAACCCAGTGTCCCAGTCTGTGGATATTATCAATCTCTAACTAATTATATTTATTCCACAAGACTGCATATTAGTTCCAAAGATAAAAAATTATCTAGGCTTTTCCCTTATCCTTTCTTATAAATAACTATTTGAATGATGAAATTAGTTGTCTTTGTGTTGATCTTTTCCTTTCTCTCATGTCTAAGTGAGCTAGACGAAAAACAAAAAAAGGGCTCAGCAGAGAAAGGAGTCCTGTTTCTAAAGCAGCAGTAATGTTCTTGGAAAATGTCCTACCCTTAAACCCAGCTGAATAGTTCAATGACAGCATAGATCACATAGGCTGTAGGAGTGGAAGCTTTTATGATATATAGGAATACATTTTTAGCTGGCCAAACAAAAAGGAAACCTGGAGGATGAAAGAAATGACCACAATTGCAAGCCACTGTTGCTTGCAACAGTCTATTCACTTAACTTATATTGTGCAGTTGGTACTGGATTGCCTCTTTTTTTTCTACCTATGTTCTCAATTCCTGTTTTGTTCAGTGCTGTATTTAAATGCTTCATTTAAAGGATTCAGAGTTACTGGGAAGAAGAAATTACACACATGCATATACACGTGTGTGTGTATCTATTATACATATATAAAGTTAGTAATGAAGCCAATTTTTTGTAGGCTTTTCTGTTTCTGTCCAAGATTTAACCCTTTACCCTCATTATGATTTTGCTTTAAATTCAGGGCTTTTAAATAGCAAAGAAATGCTGTCTATATTGACAAACGCTACCAAACGCTGGCATTGGTAGTCAGGAGGGACTTACATCTCAATTCTGTTATCCTTGCTCCAAATGACCATTTGAATTTGTGTGATGGACATTCCAGGTCTGCAGAAACTTCACACAGACATACTGAAGGAAGATTGGTTAGTTATGTGAACCATTTCCTCACTTTTTGTTTTAAGACATAGAAGTTTGTGAATCTCTTCAAGTCACAATTAAATGTAATTTACCTTACTTGCTCTGTGTTTTCCTGAGTAATGGTGAATTGGGAAGGATCCAGTAAGAACTATAAACAGTTATTTAAAACTTAATTTATACTAATCTATTCTGCAGAATGACCTCTGCAAATCTTTCTTATTGGGGGCATTTTGCACTTGTACTTATTCCCATTTTTTTCTTTTTTTTCTTTTTTTATTCTCCCTTTGAAGGTCATCTTCAAGGCAAGTTGTATTTTAGGCCTATTCTTTCATGGAGATGAATATTTTTACTGCTTATAAAGATGGCCTGTATACTTCTGATTTGCTTGCTGTTATCTTTTTAATTTCATTATGGGAGACTTGCTGCAGGATGCACTGTGATTTTGAGTCCTAATTTTATTGTCTAGGTAAAAAGGAGAAATTTGAAATGTTTTCCACTGAAATGCAAAGATGCTTTTGATTTGTAAGCCTGTTGCTGCCTGTGAATCTACTTGCAAAGTTATGACTGCTAAGTTCTGGATATATCCTGGTGTAACTGTTGTGTATGTAAATCCTCACATGATTGTCAGCTATAGAATGACTCATGATACAGTGGTAAAGATATGGTAAAAGTATAGGCTTGTTGGAATGTGAAAGGGAAAATTCAGAGATTCCTGGCCCAAAATGATTTCCTGCTTTGCTATTATTGCAATGATTTATGAATTCCTACAGGGATCCCTTTTCCTATATTTTATTCCATTTTTTACTTTTCAAATTTGTCATGATTCACAGAAATTGAACTAATCATTTTGGAGAATATATTCATTTACAATAATTCAAGGCTTAATTGTCTTTGTCTTCTTTGCTTTGATGATATTTATTTTATTTTATGAAAATGTATCCTATTTCCCCCAAAGCAGAAAGAGACTAAAATTCCACAATGCAGTATAATCCCAAGCAGAGTCCAAGGAGATACACTCTGAAACGCTTGTATTATTGAAACACAACAACAAAAACCTTATTCTTTATTGAATTACTGTAATGCAGCATAATATACAGGATCATAACATGAAGAGGCATCAACCATCCTTATAACACATAAAAAAGAAATTATGGGAAGTTATTGAAATTGCCATAGAATAGATACTTCTTTTTTATGAATGGAGCAACCATTTACATTGAAATGTCTACCAGCCTGAACTGACATTGTAAGGTAGCATGTCAGTATTTATTCTTCTTGGAAATATGAAAAATAGTGAAGTATTCTCCAGACATTTTGATACGAGAATAAAGAAAGAGCACATGGAGCCAGAGCTGTGTATATTGGTTGGTGGAGGAGTCAGTTGTCTAGTAAAACTAAGCACTCCATTAAGGGCAATTATAGATCTGATTTCTGATGTGAATGGAATGTTTTGTTGTATTTAAAACTAGGAGGAAAAATATTCTGAGAAACGAAATGAGTTCCACTCGTTTGATCTTTGCTGTGTGTAGAGGTTTAGAACATACCTGTAAGAAAAGAACAAATAAAGGCCTGGGTATGAGTAGAAAGCAGGACAACTTACAACTCAGGTTTGCTAGAAATTGGTTATATTAATTAAATATGATTATTATATTTTTTTGGGGGGGTAAAATAAACATTCCTCTCCACAAGGAAAAAGTAGTTCCCTTATTTTTCCTGTCTTCAATAAAGCATTTAATGTAGGATTATGTGAAAAGCTGTGAATTAAAAAGATAGATCTGAAAAATGAGGGAAGAACTAAATAAGAATATTGAATGGGGGAAGGTTGGACTGGAAGTAGGCTACTAGCTAAGTTACCTAAGGACTGTTCTTGGGCTCTTTTTTTTTTTTTTTTTTTTTTGTAATATTTTCATTAGGGACTTTGGTGCACTAGGCATTTGCTGATGGTAAAATGTTTAGAGACAGTTATACAGATGAACATCAGGATATTGTTCAAATGAACTCAATGACCTTCAAAACAAAGTAACGGAAATGGAAGAAAATTCAAGCTAGCAAAGGGCAAGTTCATACGCTTAGGGAATAATCATAAGATTTTTCACATTTAGGCTGGAAGCTCTGCAGTGGAAAAGACAGAGGAGGAAAAGGAAATGGATTAGTTGAACAGCAGATGGCTGCATGCCTTTGTCTTGCAGTACTTTAAGATAGACAAATAGAACTTTTCAGCAGGTAAGTAATATCCAATTGAGACAAAGAAGTATGGATTTCATGGCAGAAGGCAGCGATACAAAGAAAATCATTGCATAGTGCCAAATGATGGTGAGACCGTCTGAAATACCGTGCTGAGTCCTGGTGGCTCCTAGAGGAGAAAGCTTTGAGGGCTGGGAAAGCTGCAAGTGAAGTCTAACATGAGGATGAGTTAAGGGAAACTGACACAGGCTGGTTTGACATCCATGGCAAAAACTGAGGAAGGTCTGGTAGGAGGTCAGGGAAACCAATTTTTTTTTTTTTTTTTTTTTTTTTTTTTTTTTTTTTTAAGGCTGGACTTGTCCTGTATAAACAGCATGTGGACCAGAGCTGTTGAAATTAACTTTTTCTGTCCTTCTGAGAAGGTGTGTCCTGCTGCATGACTGCATACTGGGCCCATGGGGCAGCAGTGGTGAGAGATGCACACCCTGCCAGGGTGAGACTGGGGTGGTTTCTCTGCATTCCTGTTGTACAAAGAAAGTCATAATTTGAGTATAATAATTCTGACATCTGCACTTGTGGTACCCTACTTGTCCAGTGGACATAGGAAATAGTTTAGGTGCTGAAAACTGTACTAAATAGGTGATGTTAGGCTTGAATCTGCTCCTCTAAGACAACTTCCATGCACTGTTTTTAGTCCCAGTGATTTGTGCTGTTAACTTTCATCCCTGGGGACATCCCAGGGTTCTGCTCTAAACTTCTACTGACTCCAGTATCGGAAATCTTAGGATGTATGCTGGACCCAACATATTTCTGATTAACTGCCAGCTGATTAAATATTCACCACATGAATATTTATATAATCATAGAAAACTCGATTTTATATTTAACTGCACTATTGAACATCGTGATCTATGCTCTGTGATCTGCTATCTGGCACCATCTGAGACGTCAAGCTGCTATGTCAAAGTTTTCAAATAGGTACACATGATTTCAGTCTAAGTCATCTCTACTGCTAGAAATTAATTAAACATTATCAAATTAGTCACACCTTGATGAATATCAGCCTCTTGCTATACTTAAGGTACAAGAATTATACAAAAGTTTCCACTTACCAGGTAGGAAAAATCTACTGCTACTCAATCTTTTTCTGGAGTAAACTTTTAGGTTTAATAATAATAGAATAAAATTCAGTGAAGAGAAGTGCAAAACATGGTACATATGAGAAATTCAGTTGTACTAACACAAAATGGAAACTATCTGGCTCAGCAGCAGTAGTCCTAGGAAGATAATATAATTTGAAGAAATATGAAGAAAATTTTGGTCTGTTCTGTCTGGAAAACAAGAGACTGAAGGGGAGGTGTTAAAGCTTTTTAATACATGTGGATTGTTATGAAACTGATTACAGTTATTGATTTTTATATATTGATTGCTGTCCATGGAATGTTGGGCAAGGAGCTGAAATAGCAGGAACGGAGATTAGAGATGTATACTAAACTGGTGAATTAGGAATATATTTTTAGATAAATCTATTTCTGGGGTAATCTAAGCAAGCTATGTCCTGCCTCAAAGTAGGGAAAGAGGGTCTGGCCACAGAATGTTAGGGTTCAGAGCAATTTACAATAATGGAGGACATGACCAATAATGTATGAACCTGACCTATCTACTGAGAATCTTACATAATTGCATGAAACTGTGATTATTTCACTGTTTCCAAGTGCAATGGGGTTCTCAAAGCCTGATAGGAACACTTATCATAAAGGATTTGTTATTTATTTTCTTCTCCTGGAAAACTCTGTCCTTTCTGTTGTTAATTAGGTCGGCAGCTTGGAGATGCAATGCATGGAACAAATGTGTAAACACAGGTCCAGTGTAGAAATCAATTTCCAAAGGCAAGGAGTATCTCATTTATAATCAGGCACCGTGTGTTAACAAAATTAAGATGAAATACAGCTGCAAATAGTTCAGGAAGGATAATCATCTGATGAAATCAACAGAATTTCCCGCCTTAGATAATTCTGTTTTTAATAACTTGGTCTTTCAGAGTGCTGTAAATCTTTGGGATGATGTTGCATCCTTGGTAAAAGTCAAGAAAATGAAAACATCATGTACAAAAAGCATGTGCCTTACTAGTCCACTGAATCAAGCCTTAGAGCTATTAAGAAAGACTCTATAACTTAAAGAAAATGCCACTGTTATGATTACTTGCCTTATTCTTGGAGGACTCATCTTCCCTAGAAACCTGTTACAAATTCATCATGTCTAAATGGATAAGGAAAAAGACATAAACAAAGCATTTATTTCACCAGGTGAAATCCCTTTTTAACTTGGGAGAGACAAGTTAACAGGTATGACAGCTAACTGCAGAGGCAAAATTCCATTTATGACATCCTCCTTAGGGCAGAGATTTTCTTCTAATGGCCTTAGAAGATCCCTTACAATTAACTTGAGGCAGATGACTAACTCCATAGACAGTTTCCAGCACATCCATCTGCCTTTCCAGGTAAAGATACAAGTGATTTTCTTCCTACTTTTATTTATTTATTTATTTTTTTATTTTCTCCTGAATAGGCCTATATTTGATTACTACAGGCTCTTATTCACTTGGGAAATTTGTAAAGCAATTCAAATCAAAACCTGTGCTTAAAAATGGCTAGTGCTACTTTGTCAGAGCCAGATCTGCAGTGCCTGCTCCTCTACCTGTTTATTGCAGCACTCTGTAGCACACAAAGCCACAGCAAGGGGCTTTGGTGGCGTACAGATCAGTTTTTCTTCCATATTTCTGCAAACATCTGAGGGTAAAGCACGTGTCTGCACAATGTTCTGATAATGGTTGATTCAGATTCATCCCAGTGTGCTAGAGCATATGGAGCAGGGCGGGAGGGTGAAAGCAGTGCCTTGTGAAGTGACTCCCAAACAACATAACTTGGATGTTTGGATCAGCCAGCAAGTGCTGATGAATCCTGAAGGCAACATAATAATTTTTGTTTGGGAAAGGGCTGGAGAATGATGGATTTCAGGCTGGACCTCCCATCTGTTACTGATTCATCTTCCACTGAAGCTAAAGAATGAGAATGAGCAACCAGGCAAAAGTTTCATCCGGCCGTCTGGGGATCATGTCACCAAGCCAGACGGCAGTCATTTAACTTTCTTCTCTCGTAAGACCAGTATATACTGGCAGAAATTTATTGTTTCTTCATTACTAAGGATTTACTGGATGCTTCGTTGTTCTTGGGGGATGTATGGGGAAAGGCAGTATTTCCTTCTTTGTAAATGTGACCTTTTCTATCTGGATATTTTTTAGTCAGCTATATTTTTCTTGTAGGAGACAAATGTGTGGAGCATTACAGAGGACAAAGTCCCAGTGGAGGATTAATAAGGATTGTCCTGCATGGTGAGGAATACTTAGCTGCGTCATTATCTGAATTTTCATGTAGAATATTTTCATGGGGCTGTGATGTAGCACCAAATGGCTGTAGAAAATCTCCAGATTGAACTGAAGGGAAAAAAGCAATGAATTGTAAGGAAGAAAAAAAGAAGACCAGATCCGTGATGATTAAATTAGTGATGCTTGCTTAAATGTAATGACTCTTACATCCGCAGAAATATTGGTCACATCAAGTGCAGACAGGGACCTGGGACTGTGGGAACACAGACCCCAGGATGACATGGATTGTGTGCTGAAGACCAGTCTGTTTTCAAAGTGAGTACTCCTTGTTTTTGCAAAAGGGCAAATCTGCTCTAGATTAGCTCTAATTAGCCTCCTGTCTCTATGGTTGCAAATGAATGACTTTTTTTTTAATGCTGTAAATCTCTTTTTAGTCTGTAAAAAGTCTGTCATTTATTTTCAAAGCAGCTGTGGATTTCTGATAGATGGACATCTGTTCTGTTTTTTGTGTCAGTCTAACACATTCATGATGGCTTTTCCCATCATCTCCCTGTGCAGTCACCTCTTTCCAAATCAGATGTAGTAGTGAGAAGAAGCAGGAGAAAAGGCATTTTGAATCTTCTGAACTTAAAGCTAAGGCTGCTACGTGTATGTTGATTATTGAAATGAGATGAAAATACTGAACACCATTTAATGTAACATTTTAAAATAGCTTTATTCACTGGAAACAAAACAGACTTTCTGTGACATTCAAAGAAATGGGCAGAAAAAAAAAAATCCAGAGGGAACATATGTAAGGTGAACAAGTTATTTATAGGAAAATTGCTCTGAGTACCTGCTAGTGGTTCCTAATCACATTGGGAGGATACGTGGCATTGTGTGTACAGGAAGCTTCCTTGACACTAGTACTATTCATTATTTTTATTAATACTAATCTTTCATTAATAAGTTAAAATATTAATTTATTAGCATCTTCTGTGGTGTAATGAGTATAGCTTACTGATGTCATAGAACTGGGAAAGTCTGCAGATGCCACAGGCACTGAGGAGAATTCAAAATTATCCCCATAAATCAGAGAAACAGTGGGAAAAAAAAAAACAAAAAAAAAAAACAAAAACTTTGTGATTCAATAAGAGCAAATGAAAAGTATCACAGAAGTTGAAGATTACCTGGCTCAGCAGACTTTCTGCAGGAGTGGATCTAAGGCTTGTGTAAAGTTACAAACCATCGAGCACCGGGAATATCACAGTATTGCAGAAACACCGGAAAACTTTTACCTAAATGTAGGGGAAGAAGTGTTGTGAGTAAAATGCTTTTAAAACAACTCAGCTACAATTATTGCTTTGCTTATCAGTTCCATGCTTTAAGAAAATGAGGGAAAACTGAAAAAACAGACTTATGGGTAGCCACAGAAATGACCATAGCATCTAGAAAGAGCCAAGCTAACTGATTATGAAAACTTCACTGGAGTTGATAAAGATGAGATTAGGGAAAAAAAAAAAAAAGATTGATGTAAATTATGCATTGATGTCTTGCTGCACAATTAGGGAACAGACCAAATGATATCTTGGAGTTGTACTCAGCCATGTAGTTTCTGTGCATTTTTTTCTATTGCAAGATTAATTTTCCCCACCTTAAAAAAAGGTAAAAATCCTAAAAACTTATCTGATCAGAAATCTGGAAGAAAACTATACACTTTTTTAGGAGGTATCCATATCACTTATACAATTACATGGGATAACACAGGATAACTCTGCCTGACTTCAGGAATGGAAATGTCAGCCACATCCAATTTGCATCATGTTATTTGTAGCATGATAATAACAAGAATGAAGTGAAATCATGTCTCTAAATCCTGTAGTCCTGTACAAACCAGGTTCAAATGAGACCTTTTGACCATAGAATAAGGGGAGTGTAGTGTGAAGGAGTTTAACAAAGATAAGCCTTTAATCTTAGTCCTGCAAGCTGAACAGTATGCAAGGAGGTGTGAAATGGCCTGTCTTCTGTTCTCCTTGCTGGAGGAACCCATTTAGAACTTGCATTTAGAGCAAAATCTGTGGGTGATGCTGCTTCAGTGGGGACTGTCAGTCACAACCCAAAGCTGCTTCTAATATTAAGCATAATGTTATCTTTTTATCAAATATTTCTGTGCTTAGAGCAAAGATAAGAAAAATTAACTTCTTGGGCCCAGCATCTCACTTGGACTTCCATTCTTTATTAAATCATCTTTTTACTGTCTATATCTCCTCTTCCTGTCTTTATCTATTGAGGCTTGGTAGGGTTGTGATGCTGAGACAATTTTGTGCTAGCCAATGTGGGAATTGCTTCACCCTTTTCACTACCAACACAGTAGCATCTGTTTTTCAGATGTGATGCCAAAAGAGAAACACACTCTTCTACTTAGGTATCCTGCAGTACTAAGATCAATTATACAAAATCCATGCTCTTGGGCTTTAAAGACTGTAGATAGTGAGGATTTGGAAATTAGATTGAAGTAGTTAAGTGTTGCAAATTTCCCCTCTTGAGTGGCTGTGGATTGATATGGCTGCTTAAAGGATTCTTTGGCAAATGGATTGCGTTTCCTAGTGGGACTTGTGTTGTGAATAAATAAATTTCTGTAATCAACTACTGATACTTCTGCAGTCTTCATAGCTTGCCTTCCAACTGAATGCACGTAGATAAAAATTTCTGTCCATTTAAAATCAAGTAATGCATTTAATTGAAATAAAACCCCACACCTAAAAAAAAAAAAAATCTTTTTAGTTCTCTTGTAAATTTGTAAATTTTGTTAGTGTCTTGGCCTAGTTAATGTTAACTAGGTGTCAGTCAGTTGCAGAGCTGACTTGCCAGTGGGAATGCTCTGGAAACGAAAGGTAGCATCTTGCAACATCTTGCATTTAAAACGTGATATCCCTTCTGCTTTCCAAAGATGTATAATTTCTTTTTAAACTGATGCTGTCACAAATCCAAGCAGCTCTTTCACTTCAAAAAGAAACAGAATTAGGGAATGCCAGCCTAGAGGGAAGAGAGCTTGAAGGAAGAATTTCGCTAGGCTAGGTAATGAAAAGTCTTTAGGCATTATATTTAAGTTGATAGTTGATCTTCCAGAGTACTGATAGATTTCATTGTAGTTTTGTCATGTCTTTGGGTTTTGTTTTTGTTTTCCCTGATCTTTGGAACACTTTGACATTTTGCATGCATCCTAAAGAAAAGGATCTGAAAATCCAGTCACTTGTTTGTTCCTGAAATGGAAAGGAATCTCTTCTGAAAACATTGTTTTTAATAGTAGTAGCTGCTGTCAGGCGCAGGGGTGTGAAGCTTCCACAGTTACAGTTTTGAGCCCTAATAGCTTCTAATGGAAATAGGGTTGTCTGTGAGAAATAATTCCACAGTCTGAATGTTGTACACAACTGATGATGCACAGTGCTGTGACTGCACCACTGTTCTTCCTTAAATAGCTTTCTTGCTGTTCCTTGAGTCTTAGTCTAGTGATGCTAGAACTCAGCTTAGGGAGTTCAGTGCATGCCAATGTGAGAATTATCTGTCAGCTCATTTGTGCTAGCATTTTGAATAGTCTTCTCTTGCACTGACAGCTGTTATATGAACTGATCTATTTTCCTGACAAAGTTGAAGTAAATAAATGCCCCACCAACAACAATACATAGGTACACTTCGTATCTGTCATTTCCCATAGAAAATTTTGTCCTTTCACTTTTTTGTACTTATTCTCCATCTTCTTTGCAAGTCCCCCGGTGAAGGGAACGAATGACATGACTCCAGGCTGGTGTGCAGCTGAAGCAACATTTATTGTCTGACCCCTCTACTTATATAGGCTTAGCGTATCTACATGCTTTTATCACACAACTTGGCAAGGTTTGCTCGTTAGCTGTTATTGTTCACAAGGCAATCGCACAGCAGCCATATCTCCTTTTCGTGTACTGATGAGCAACAGGCTGGACTGCACCTGTTGTTTTTTGATCTTCTTGTCTCCCAGTTATACCTCCTTTATCTTCAGGCTACATGACTTTCACCTCATTCTGCATTTTCCTTTTCTCACTTCATCTCTGTGTCTAACATACTCCACATACTTTCTGACCAATTTCCCACACCCCAGCCCAGAATTCGAGTTTTATAGGAACATTCTCCTAGGTGTGTTTCCATTTTGGAGAAGTGACTGTTATTTTCTTATCCTTTACAAAATGAAACACCTATTTTTAATTGTTCCATAGTGCTGTGGCCACATGCACTGGGTGCTTCTGAAAGTTTCAAGCTTGAAGTAAAATAAGAAAAAATTAAAATGATCGATACTGACACACCAATCAGGTGCAAGGTCAGGATTCAGTCCTAGTTCTGTCAAATAGGTTGTTGCCATTTCTTGTTTTACATTTCTCACGGGAGTAGAATCACCATGGAAAATAAAGGGTTTTCATATCACTGGAATGGGATGTCATTGTATAATGATATGACACTTAGTCCTTTGCCATCTTACCTGCACTGATTTTGGGTTTGTAAGCTGGCTTTTTCTTGCTGTTGCCTCTAGCTGTTTCGGCAATAAAGATCTCTATTCTAAACCCCTACATGTAACCACAATAGTTATGTTTCCCCAAAAGGTCTATTACATTAGTTGAACATATCTACTCCTTTTTCATTAACTCACTTAATAATAGTCCACTTGATTAAACACAAAGTGCCTGCAGCACACACACGTACACAAGTGTATATATAATCAGCTCAAAAACCTGATCTTCACATGACATTTTCTATTAGTTCATTTTTCATTGACTAAGGCATGTTAAAAGGCAGGGAATTGTCAGTTGTCACTACTCTGTCACAGTAATTTAGGACTTGGCAGAGCTCAGGATCCCATCTTTGGTGAAATCAAACCTGTGTTACTCATTCCGAGGGAAAACTCTCTATGGGAAAAAGGCAGGAGAACAGCCCCTATGCACAGAGGCTGCAGTGAAGACCAAGGACTGAGCAGAGAAATGTCTTTGTTCACTATCTGAACCACCCAACAAGGGGTTACTGCCTTCCCCTGGCATCCCTTCTATTAACACTATTTCTTCTCTGACACTTTCCACAGAAAAGCTCAAAGCTTTTGCCTACTTTCAGTTTATGCCTTGCTTACATCTTTGAACCACTGTCATCCATAAAGTGGCCATCTCTCATATTGTTATTACAAACCCGTGCAATTTGGAGTTTGCCTTAAATCTTTGGCAGGAGTCCAAGGCTATGGGAACAGTTTGAGTTGTACAAAATGAGGGTATCTAAGCCTTGCTTGTGAAAAGTGTGCTGTGTAAAACCCGTATTGGTTTCCAGGTCTCTGGAAATGATCAGGTTTCACACAGTTCCTTTAAAAGAGGGGAATAAGGTAGCTTGGCAAAGATAATTTCAAAAAGATGATTGTTTACATACAGGAGATGAACTGATGGGTCTGGTTCCTATAGAGTGCAATGGAAGCTTCCTCTGTTTATGGCAATTTTTCTTCAAGGCTGGGGAGGTACTGCCTTACATACAGGAGTGGTCTGAACGCTGGTTTGAATACCTGAGGCAACCTTTGAAATGCTGTATCCTCTGATGTGTCACCAGTCCACCTTTCCTTTCTGTAACAAGAGGTTTTGGGGTAGGTGCATTTTTACCCAGCTAACATTGTCTGCAAATGCATTTCTGGTCACCTTGCAAGCAAAGTATTAAGAGGTTAATTAAGATTAAGAGGTTGAGCTGGTATTGGCACATCCACCTGGCATGCCTGTTTAAATCCATTGTGCTTTGGCAACAGAACCCCAGCTACTGGTGCTAAAAAGTTGGTGAAAGGAACCTTAAGACACGGAGGACAGTGGTGGAGGAGAAGCAGCAGGTGCCAGGAAAAAAGAAAAATTGGAAAAAAAAAAAAAAAAAGGAAAAAAAAAATAACATCAATGAGTTTTTGATGGCAGTACTTTGTGTTCAGCAATTAATTTATCAGCTACTGCCCAATTGGCATGGACTGGGAGAAAGTCACAGATAACTTCTATAACAAATTAAACTCTATTTTTCCCCAAGTGTCTGCACCCATTTACAACCCCAGGAATTGTTCTCATATACAAATAACTTCTTTATTTTTACTTTATTTTTAAACAGGGCATATTTGATAGGCATGTCAGCTCTTGAAAGATAGTTATTAGGGCTGGCTTCTCCATACCACTGAACCTGTAATTTCACAAATAACACCTATTGTAACTTCATCATAGAAGAAAGAGAAGGAAAAAGGCAGTGGTGTAGGGCAAGGGAGTCATTTCTATCAAACAAATAAAACTGATGGAGGCATTCTAGATGAAATTCGCAGCTGCTGAAGGACTGCATTGTTCTTGTCTGTTTCTGTGTCTTTTGCCCTCACTGAGGCAATAGGTGTTATGATTTGTCCAAGCTGTAGACAATGACTCCAAAGTGGTGCTCAGGTGTCAGTTAGGAGCACTTGAATTTGTCAGAAGAGTTGATTCTCCATCCTTGACTTATTTTGTGTTATCTAGCTATTTCTTCAGATGGGAAATTGAGCTAGGCTGGATTTACTGAAGCATGTGTTAATGTTAAACTCTGTCCGGATGATCATGAGGTGGAAAAGATGAGTGGCAAGCAAATGAATTCTTCCCAGTTTCATCCAGCTCTAAGAAGGAACTGCTCAAGCAGACCTTGGAGTGGAAGATTTTTCCTTTCTTTTCCTCTTTTACCATATCTACACCTCATCCCAAAAGAATATAGCTGCAGTGGACACAGGATGAGCAAGCCAAGGTGGGACAATGGAGCTTGGACACTCTTCATTGGTACCTTTGCTGTTCACATCTGTGTTCAAAGTAGTTTTTGTCAAAAATAGCATTGTGCCCCTTAGGCAGTGACAGTACTCCATGAGGTTGTAATTAGTGACACTACTCCATGAGCTAATGCATGTCTTATTAGCGCTGCCCCCCGTTTTAATGCTAGTTTAGTTTCCAGCCACAATGTTCCCACCCTGTTCATTTAATATGTCTCTCAACCTGATGGGCATATCCTGACCTCCAGGCAAATTCAGTTGAATCCCTCTAAGTGTCTGTAAAATAAGGTATTGCCTTAGGAATAATATAAAACTAGGACCAGAAGAGACTTTTAGGTCACTCAGTGCTGTCTCCTGGTATTACAGGAAGCCATATCGTTTAATTCCTTTCACAAACTTATCAAGGTTTTTCATCCTAAAAGTAGTTTGGCCTTTCTAGGAGACCCAAAAGGGATTTGAAAGGGCAAGGTATATCCAAAGCATTTGATAGTGAATGCACAGGCTTTAGAAAACCACATTTTTATATGCTTTTTTTTTTTGTTCTGCTCCTGTGTCTTGAATGCATCTGGATATCTTGTCATTGGAAGCAACAAAATTAGATTTTTTTTTTTTTCTGAAAGTCATATTGTTTCTCTCTTCTCCCAAAAACACAATATTATAGTTTTTTTTTTTTTTTTTTTTTTTTTTTTTTTCTTTCATGATTGTTTGTTTCCACCATGAGTGCTTGTATTTTTTGACTTCCATGGAGGCACATTCAAAAAATTATTATTTTTTTTCTCCACTGCACCCTGTTAAAAACTTTTATTTGACTAAGAGCAACAATTCCCAAGGAAAATAAAATAACTCCTGTGAGTTGAGTAATAAAGTGGAAGGACCACAGAGATGTTGACAAAAGATCAGATAGCAACACTAGTTAGCAGTGTTGCTATCACAAATTCTCAATGTGAGCAAGCTGATATCATTTACAGGAAATACAGTGAACAAAATACTGAAATTACTCCTAATCCTACTTTTTAAATATGCTATCAGATTCTGACTTAGCCACTAATTGAAGGTGGTGACATGACGAACAATTTTCTTCACAATATTTTCTTTTCTTTTAAAATGTTTTAATCCGTGCTTCATATCTTAGCATAGATACTGATCTCTGATTTAGTGCTGCTCCAGTTGTACTCCAAAGAAGGAAAGTGGAACCTTTTACAAAGAGTAATTTTGATTTTAAATATCTTGGAAGCCTGTTTTTGGTTTATGATTCTGGGAGAGATGGGGAAGGCTTATGTCATGTAAGAGACCTAAGGAAGACACAGTCTTCATTTAACCATCAACATTTCTTTTCCAAGCAGTCTCTAGCTAAGGTTTTTTGTGCACACACAATTTGTGTGTGTTGAAGTCACGCATACTCATTAAGAAAGGTCCCACAACTTGTTCTATAAATATGAAAGATTTAGAGGGGTTAAAGGGATACTTTTAGCTATTCCTTTTCCTGTCCTTGTCTACTGGAAGCAGCTTCTGCAAGTCTGTGAAGTCAATTTTAAGTTAGTGGAGTAATTATATTTGGGTGTCTTTTGCCTTTTTAGTTCATAAGATTATTGTAGTGTCTAATTCTTAAATTTTGTAAGAAATGAGCTTGCAGGAGCATAAAATCCTGGGATGATGCACTAAAGGGATACAGTACTTTAATTTTCTGCCCTAAAATTTCTAGGTAGAATGAGGGAAAAGTTCGGTTCTGGTTTACCTGAGGGCAGTCCTTGAAGTACACTGCGTGAAAATTTCCTGATTTACTCAGAAATGCACAGAAGGAAATATAGGAGCAACCCAAGAGGTTGCAGGTGTTTATCTAAATAATTAGGTACATTCTGGTCACATCCACTCTTTTGGCAGACCTCTTGAGATACCTCCTAGCAGGCAAGTGTTTCTATTCAGATCTCCCTTTGGCAGTGTGTGCCCTTATCAGTGAGAACTGTAACCCTGAAAAAGCTGAGGCTACTCAAGAAATTGCTGTGAGTGGACATATTTAGAAACATGCTTTTCATATGGTACTCATTACATTAGGGATTACAAATGCCCTGCTTTCCTCTCTGTCCTGTTGTAGCCACACAATGCCATTGTTGATAAGTCATAGATGGTATAGCCATATAAATATTTTTTTTTTTTTTTTTTTTTTTTCCTCCCTCCAAATGGAAAGACAATAAGCATTGGAACCTCTTCTGATAATTAGATCTTGGGTGCCAGCCCATCTGTTTGTGTTTATGTGCTAAGCAAAAAACGTCCATTTTAGCAATGTTAACCACCAGCAAGGTCCAGAAGTCCTTTTCAGTAATTATGTACTTTGTGTCTTTAGAAAACACATTTACTACCCAGTTGACCCTGGTGGAATACCATTTTATAGAGGAGATCTTTGCTAGCAGTAATTGGCCAGCTGGAAATTTCCCTTGAGCAAGTTTAAAAGACATCTTCTTTATCTGCAATGGAAAATAGGTTTGTCCTATTATCCTCCCAGACATAAAGATGTACTTTAGCCTCACAGAGAACTTTGAAAACATTCCCATTAGAGAAAGCTCTGCTTATATGTGGGAGGGCTCAATATGTTTAGTGATTATTACGTGGAGTGCATTTGCAGAAAAATAGGAATTTTGTGGCTTGGCAGTTCATATATTTCTCAGCCAGATCTGCCATTTGCTGTCATATTTCTAGACTCTTTGCAGCATTTTAGTAAATAATTAAAATACTAGATCTGATTCTCCACTCCATTACCGGCCTTTATAGCAATGGAACTTCATTTAGCATCACGATTAGGTATATTTATTGCCTCCTGGAAGAGGGGTACAACACAGAGAGGTTCTGTCTGACAAGTCAAACATCTCTAAAGAAATTTCTGTATGGGAATAACAATTTTTATTTTTTGGACAAAATAACCACAAAGTGTAAGAAAAAAATCATTTCCTGTTCACCTACAGGTCACCTCAAGGATAAATGATAAAATCAGAAGTGAAACCAAATTATTTCAATTTTCAGCACTGGGATTTAATGAGAAGACTTTCTTTTCCTCTGGTACTGTCACCATTAGTTTTGGGGGGTATAACTGGAATCAAACGTGATTGATTTCAGGTAGGAAGACAAGTAACAAGGACAGAGTACTTCTGAGTCACAAAGCTTTTTCTTTCTTTCTATTGTCATTAAAAATAATTAAAAAGAAACATAGGTGAATCTCCCCTGAGATATGATATTTCAGCAGAAGTGTCCCTAAAATTAATGTTCTACACGTTTTCCACCAAGCCTCAGCAGATTTTAACTTGTGATATCCCTTTTTTTTTTTTGTGCTGGCAAACAAATGCATTTCCTCCACTCCCAGTCAGAGGGCTCTGCAGGCATAAGGAAGCTGCTAAAATAGGGAGAACTACGCCTGGCCTGCCTTTTCAATCATGTCAGGATCAAATGCAAGCTGGGGGCTGCCCTGATGGAGGGGTGGGATGAAGTAGTGTTTCTGAATGCTGAGGATCTGCCTGGTTTGATTTTCTCATGCTGTCTTGCAGATGTAACAAAACCTTTCATCCATGTTACGGTTGTCCTTTCAAACGCCCCTGGGATGAGGGCTGCTGTGGCACTGCCTCAAGAACGAGTCTTCATCAGCCAACATCATTCTAACATTTTCATCCTGGACTAACACCTATAACAAACCTAACCCATTTTAGCTTATGAGTCAGTCATGAACTTATCCTCCTGATGGCAAAGATACTCAATTTCCCTAAGCATCTGAGAGAGAAATGACCAGTCCACAGGATATTTCAAGAAAAAGAAGAAAAAAAAAAAAAAAAAAAAAAAAAAAGCTGCCTGCTGCTATTGTGCAATTGAACCTCTAAGTAACAAACTGTTGTTTCTGCTCCTCAGTAGGATGACTGAACACAATGTGAATAATGCATTTTGGGTGATGCATTCATTTGGAAATGTCACTCTGGGCTCTGTCTGGGGAGATGTGGGTCTTTCTACATATTGTCAAGATTACATGGCTGTCATCTGAACAATGGTGTGTGGTAAATTATGGCAGCCCTAGGCAGCAGAGCAAGTTGAGGTCTGTACTTTGAGATTCTCCAAATTATCTCTAGACTTTTGGAATCTAAGGTCTGGCCTGATAATTGAGGCAGAATGAAGCTAAACAAGGGAATAAGTAAATGGTGAAAAGGGATCCTGTTCTTCGATGGTGTATTGCAAAAATGAAATTCAAACATGATAACCAAACTTTGTTTTGGAGGGAGGGTGAGGGGAATGGCTTAAAGTGTTTGAATTTTTTATTTTATTTTATTATTATTATTATTATTTTTTCTGAAGGAAAATGTAACTGCATTTTGTTGTAACACAGAGTCTTGCTCTGAACTTTTTTCTGATGCATTTTGCCTTGACTGAATTTTGTTCTATTCTAATATTGCCTATGCCTTAATAAAATGGCCAAGAGATTTTTCATGTGATTATTAAATAATGTTTCAGCTAATTCCTTCATTTTTTATTTGTGCTTTTGAAATGAAACCTTGAAGAAAATAAAACCTTGATTCTGCTATTTTTCTCTAGTTAATTAAAAATATTGAAGTATTATTATCCTTCTCGGAGTCAGGACTGAGCAGATTCAGGAATTCCCCATGAACCTACACACAAACACACATGACAAGATAGGAACTTCAGTGTTTTAATAACACATTTGCTTCTGTTTCTTGCATTTGAGCACACATTCAGATTTTTCAAGGAAAAAAAAAGAGAAACTGTTCACTAGCAAGCAGTGTGATGTAAGATGGGTGGATTTGGGGAGAGAAATAGTGATGAAGATGTATGTAAATCTTGCAGATATTTTGGAGAGTTTGGCTTTAGCTTAGCTTTAATGGTGTCACGAGTTCTAGTGGCTTGATTTCATACTAAATGAGTCCAGCTCACATGCTCCAAGAGTATGTGGTGATGTAAATCAAAATGCTATAAGTTGGGTTGATGAGTAGGTTCACTGTGTATTAACAAATTGCAGCAGATACAGTATTAGATACTGTCTTCTGGGGACAGACAGCTCCTTTTCCATCTGTGGATACTTACTCCTATGTTTCACTGCTTTAAAACTTTCTCTATTGCAAATTTTGACCTTTTGACCTCCCAGTTACAGAGAGCTTGGCCATAATGGATGTCCTATCATGCTTTCATGATGATCTCCTATTTTTTCACAGAGACAGAAGAAAAAAAGCACATCATTTTTAGTTATTAATAGCAAATGTTTACTGTGCAATGATAATTGCAATGTGAATTACTATTTAAGAAGAAATATCCATTATTGTAATTGTTTAGAAAACTTGTAGCATGACGGAAGCTTTTGTTAAATTAGCCTGAAGGCAACTTTAGAGACTTTCATCCTGCTATTTTAAATCTAAATAAGTGTAATTTCAAGATCTGAGAGACCAAAAATCTTACTGTTAAATTTCAGAAACATAAATTGTTTTGTCACGTTATTAGTGGAACTGACAATTTGACAGTTTTTTTTGTAAATGCTGACATGACATGTACGTACTTAAGTGGTTTTACTCTGCAGGAAGTAGATTAATTCAGACTCTTTTTAGTCCCACAAACTGTCATCTTGGGGAGATGGTTTATTAAATTTACCTGAACATGAAATTAAAATGTGATTGATGTCTTCCTATTTGATGTATGTATAACTTAGTGATGTTAGTGAGAGCTCTGTATTTTGAACAATATGTACAATGAAAATCCAGTTGCAATTAAATAGACAATGAAGAAGCAATTGATATGCTAGGTATTTCATGACTAGTTAGCTCTTGTAGTCTCAGAAATGGTAATTAACCTGGGAGGATCTGAGATCTCTAGCTAATGAAATTGAACTTTCTTTGGGGAGACTAAAAGAGAGCTTGTCCTTGGAGGGCAGTTTCTGAAGACATTGACCTTCTGTCAGTTCTTCAGTGACAACTCTTCATATTTACAGAACTGCCTTATGCCTTTATGACCCCAAATGTCTGCTAGAAGAAATTTTTTATTGGAGCTTAACAGAACCCTCTAATTTAATGGGAATATTAGCAATAGTAGCCTGATAATGTCAAGAAACAAGGCCAAAGATAGGTTAGTAAAGTTCAGCTCTGCTGAACTTAAAACTGATGCTGCAGGTACACCCTTGAACAAATTCTTATTTCAGTGCTTAAACTTGTCCCCTTCATTTCCCTGATGGCTGAGAAGAGATAGTACGTCACTACTCAGTTGTATTGAATATATTTACAAATTAATGTATTCTAGATAAATCTTGTAGGAAAGGGGTTTAAATGTCAATATAAATGACAGAGATGAAGGAATAAATGGCTTGCACAACTCCTTAAAATAGTTAATGCAAAAACTTTCTGCAATACAATCTTCTGACTGGAAATTAACATGCTGAAATCCAAGACAATTTAAAATGATAGTTCCCATAGCTACTGTAACTCATCTAGCAATCCAGTTAGGCAGTACTTGATAAAAGTTCATCTGTCCATGTCTAATTCAGAGTTTTGGAGATGGACCTGCTAAATTCCTCAGAGGGATAAAACACAGTTTTGGTCAGCTGGGATATTAGTTGTTAATCCTCATTCAGTAAACATTACCGTGACTCAGCTATTCCATCATCACCTGAAGATGTAATAGAACAAACAAAAAACAAAACTTTTCACTTCAGAGAAAGGAATAAGAGCAATAAGGAATCTCACTGGATGGAGGGGATGTTAGGAGGGACTGAGAGATGTAGTGGAAATTTATGTGCTGCAAATAATGGATGCACACAGTGACGATCCTCTTTTAGTCTGCCTTCTGCAAACCACAAACATTATTTCTCTTGGGCAAGCTGATAACACAGGAATAAATAAACAGCAGTTAATGTTTCCCTGCCTGTGATCAGAGAAAGGCATCATTCAAAACTGAACTAAATGCAGCAGTACTGGAAAAAAAGAATTAACCCTTAGATCTGTGTGCTTTCAGCAAAAGCATCTTCTGGGTCTTTGGAGACAAAATAAATCTTATTGTCCTGATGACAGTCTCTGAAAGTGAAATTTGGTGATCTAGATAGTTTGGGGAAAATGGAATCTTGTATATTTGACAGCATAATTATTATGCTCTGCCAGATTATACAGCTCTTTCATAAGAAACACTTAATACTTCATACGGATATTACTTTTCCCATCAAATATCACTTTAGAAAAAGTTAATAATGTAGGAACTTTTATATTAAAAAATGGCTAATTCAACAGGCACATGTGATACCATCATAAGGCATTGCATGAAGGGCATTAAAACTTTCCCTTTAGATTTGAAATAAGTCTGTTGTTTTTGCCTAACTCTCCTAAGCTTGACGATCCTTGATCTTGAGCAGCAGTTTTAAAGTTACCCTACAGAGGATAGATGGATGCTTCCTTCAGTATTGTTTTGGCCTGAGACTGATGTACAGTTTAATCTCTTTGCACTTCTCTTTCCTCTCTGTATCTGATCTCATTAGAAAAAACTGTATTTTGTTTTTGTTCTCCTATTCAACTTTTAATTTTCAGGTTTTCAGGCACAGAAAAATCATCTGCAAGTTATACTCCTCTGTCAGTACAACTATCACTAGGAGAAATAATAAAATTAGCCTCTGATAAAGTTCATAAAAACTGGAAAGAAGGGTTTAAGTGTGAACATAAAAAAAATCTTTCTTCTAAGATGGAGTGTTTTCCTGATTTAAAAAAAAATAGGATACTTTGTATGAAATGGAAAACTTGTGGTGGAAAAAAAATATTCCTCAAAGATATAATTAATTTGATTTTTTTTTTTTAAAAAAAAAATCATAAATACATGTTGGGTACAACCCTGGATGGTACTCCTTCCTCAGAAGAAACAAGTGTATATTAAGATGTGTATATTTTACTACACATACATACACATACTTTACTTAAGCCTATATGTATATGTGTATAATGTATATATATGTATATAAGCTTCTTTTTCCCTAATTTCCCAGTCACCCTGAAGAAAACAAAATGTTGTGAAAACTGGTTGTTTTGGGACCTAATTTGGAGGGAATAAATAACCAATGAGTAATGTTTTAGGACGGTACTTAGGCTCAAGTCTCAGACTGAATTCAGAGGGAAATCTGGAGAACTTTGAGTAAATAAGAGACTGTTTCTGAAGTGTCTTTCATGGCAGGTTAAATATTTCATTCCTAACATTGCAAATGCTCTCACTCCATCAGGGACACCATTGCCAAGTTAGCCTCATTGATTCTCAAGGAAAAGCAGTATAACACTGCTTCACTTTTCATTAATCTATGTAAGAGAACAACAACCCACTGCAGCACATTAAGTGGAATTAAGGGATGCGTGTAGCTTCTTTCTACAGCAGTTCCTAAGACACCTATCAGTCTGTGTCTTCTGCTTGGCAGAGGAAATGATAGATAATGCAATGCATAAACGATACAGTTGTCTAGCTCAAGCTGAATGTCACCAATAGCCAAATGGACAAATTTGAACAGTTGGGAGAGGAAGGTTGTTGTTAATTTTTGCTGCTGTTGAAATTCTGGGTGCTTTGTGTGACAGATTCATCCTTCTGCATGCTTGTCTTTGAATATCAGGAGGGAGCAATGTAAATCACACATCATACAAAAGGTAAGTACAGGAGCTGTTGGAATTAGGAGTTATTCGTGTACAGTACTTCCTTCAAGATGCATTTGAAGGTGTTTCTCCCTGTTTACTACAGGAAGTTCAGGCATTTACTTTCAAAGGATTATCTTGCTTGGCATTTAATATTATGTATGGCTTGAATTTACTGTGCTTTTTTAGGATTCATCTGTTGGTGCAATAAAGGGGTACAACACTCAAAATTTGTAGGGTTATGAATCAGGTCTCTGGAGATAGTTCTCTTGCTTCAGAAGTAGGAAATAATTTAGAGTAAGGATCTTACCTGCCTGTGGCAGATGAGGTGACTTTCCCACTTTGCAGTTAGCACTGCTAAATGTAATGCAGACCTATATCCTCTGGAAAATATAACTTCAGGTGAAGTGGAACTCAAGGAAACAGACATCACCAGCTCAGAATAGCAGTATTTACCATTACAGCTAAGTGCATACTTGCTGGTTCTTATGTATAAAGAATGAGAGACAAGTCTGACCTCAGAATATACCAACCACCTGCCCAATCCACAGTGGCCACCACTGTTTTGTGTCTTTCAAGTAACAGCAACATGCTGCATCCTTCATCATACTACATTACTTTTCTCATTGTATTGTTTTATACCAATTAGAAGCATGATAGCTGCATTCACCCAAAAGTTTCTGGGTAAACATCACATGTGACTCATTAGAGAAAATCTCTTGCTTGAAATAAGAATTGAGGAAGATGACATTGAACTTGGTATTCCTTTATAGATATGGGGGCATTAAATACATAGGTTTGCTTCAGATAACAGCAGAAAAAAAAATAAAAAAAAAAAATAAATGTTTTTCCAGAGTTATGAGAAACATCTACCAAGAGACTAAGCAGCATATACACCCTTAAAAGTTGTGGTCAAGCAAATGGTTATTTGTCTAGCACAGAAAGCGTTCAGTCATCTTAATCTTCCAGGACTGAGGAGGATGACTGTCAACATGCTGAGGAAAACTGCAGACTGGATTGAGCCCCTACTTCTACCTTCTGCCTTGACTAGACAAAAATGTTGTTGTTAATAAGAGTCAGAGACATTAAGTGGTAACAAAAATAATCAGTGTTTGCCACTGAATCCTAACCTGTAATACATCTTTAGCACATACTGTCTTGTTTTGTCAGACCAAGGGTTAAATCTAAATCAGTTATAATGAAAACATTTCTATGAATATGTAATCTTTATTTCTATGCTGATAGTTCTTTTAATATTCTGTTATGATTAATTGAAATGCATGTCTAACATTTGCTACATGTCTGGTCTAAACATTTAATTACTTTACTCCATATCTGGTTTTGGATCATGTGTGTTGTGCTTTTACTCATCAGGCAGCTAAGCACCACACAGCCATTCCCTTACTCCCTCTACCCCCCTGAGTGGGATGAGAGAGAATCAGTACGAAAGAAAGGGTTGAGGTAAAGAGAGTTTAATGGGATAGAAATCTATGGGGAAAATAATAATAATTATATATATATAAAACAACTAAAGCACAATGCAATTGCTCACCACCTGCTAACCGATGCCCAGCCAGCTCCTAAACAGTGGTGATCATCCCCTGCCAAATTTTCCAGTTTTTAATGTCCCACATGACACCATAAGGTATGGGACACCCCTTTGGTCAATATGGGCCAGCTTTCCTGGCTGTGGCCCCTCCCAACTCCTGGTGCACCCCCAGCCTCCTTGCAGGCAGGGCAGGACAAGAAGCTGAAAATCCCTTGGTTTCTGTGTTAGCACTGCTGTGCAACAGCTACAACATCAGGGTATTATCAGCATTATTTTTCTTCTCAATCCCAAACATGGTACATACCAGCCACTATGAAGAAAATTAACTCTATTCCACCGGAAACCAGGACATATGATACATAGGTGAGCCAAAAGAATTAAGAAAATGCTTATATTCTGGAAACCAAAAGTTTTCGTATCTTTCTCCCTCTTTCCCAAACTACAGGCAGCTATGCAAAGATTTTAAATGTGGCTGAGAAAGGTTGGGCACCATTACATGCTACTTAATATGTAAAGTGTCTAACAGAGAAAGCAAAGAACAAAAAAAAAAAAAAGAAAAAAATATATATTCCTGAGCGTAGCTGAATCCTCAGTATATTTCAGAAAAGAAATACCAGTTCCTACAGCCAGTGGTGCCCATGCATATGCCAGGCAACATATCACCAATGTCTCTGTTGTCTGGCCTGACTGCCTAGAGATGCACTTGTGGGGAGGAAGGAAGAAGTAATAGGCAACATTCAAAGTGGAGATTTACATTTAAAGAATGAACATTTCTGGAAATTAAATAGTGTATCTTTTTGCCACCAAGAAAATCACTTGTTATCAGATGGTAAAGCAAATGCTTATCTAGTATCCAGCTACACTAGTACAAATAGAAAATGAATAATTACAACAGCTGGGAGGGTAAGAATGAGTGAACTTTTGGAATCTTATTACAAAATCCCTTTTTTCTCTCCATATCTAATTTATATTCCAATGATTCTCATATTTTCAAATTATTATGACTGTCTATATTATAAATCTACAAGGGGATCTCCTGAAGGCTTGTCTGTGTTTGAACTGAATTCATACTAATACAAAAGGTGAATTTACACTTCATCTAAGCATATGAAATACACTGCTGTATTTCAGCATGTTGCACTGCTATCTTGATATAGCAGAGACTAAAGTTGTGTGGCTTGCTTACACATTACCTTTGAGCAGTGGAGCAAATTAGCGTGGTTACACTTTTGTCTGAAAAAAAAAAAAAAAAAAAAAAGGAACTGTACTTATGGTAATAGCACAGAGTTAGAAGGAAGTTCTTTTCGGCTGTATTTGGACCTGTAACTTTCACTGATTTCACAATGCAGAGATGCAGAGTACCATGTTGCACAAATACTGTTAATTAAGTATACGGATTGAATACTTTTCTCCTGAAATATGCTAATGGTTCCTATCGTGTAATGCTTTGATAAGACCCGTGTGAGACCATCCATTAATTGGATTTGTGTATTTCAAAATTGTTTCCTTTAGACTAAGGCAATTGTTATAATGGGCAATGCTGGTTTGGAACTTTTTCTCACAATTACAAGTTATGTGTTTGCTGTATCTGTGGAAATGAGCTGAGACACAGTATCAGTCCACATGGATGCTCTTGGCACAGCCAATTGCAAAGTGAAACAATTTGAGTTCAATCACAGGAAATGTGTTTTGCCTCATAATTGAGTGAGGTAGAAGTTAGCATCCCAATTACTATGTGGTGGTTCAAGGTGGGAAGTTAAGATACAATGCTTGCGAAAATTCAAGTGAATTCTGTAGTTTCTCCTTAAATACAACTCCGTGAAAGCTGATGCAGTATCATAAAGGAGGGTAATGTGTGTCTGGTACTGCTCTAACCTACTTTTGGCTGAAGAAACACAGGGTGGCATAAAATCAACAAGCAAGTAGCCATGCATAGCTACTGATATTCTCTTTTAGATTTCCCTTTTTCTTTTACCCCTCTGGTTCAATAGCTTCTTTGAATCTGCTCAGGGACGGTGTGACTTCATGGAGAACGGGAATGTGCCATACCAATATAACACAAGAGGTACTGTGGAGGTCACTGCAGAACTGCCCAGGGTTTTATAACTAAGTAAATGACTTGCATGTGAGTGGCCAAAAAGTAAATTCTCAAGTCTGAAATGATACCAAAAGGAGGAAAAAGAAAAAGAAAAAAGGAAAAAGGACCCACACAGGAATGAATAATTACAAATTTGCAACAGGCAGAGGAAAAAATGGATTCTACATTAATGTCAATTGCTGCTGGTTTGGAAAGCAGCTTAACATAGATAACAGCATAATAAAAAGATGCAGCAATGAGAAAAAAAAGTATCTTTCAGAAGACAAAATGTTGAAAGTGGCATATTGAAAAGGGAAGAGACTTGGGATTTTAACTGAAGGTGAAAGAAAATAAATAAATAAATAAATAAAATGCCGCTCTGTGTTCAGGTGGATTCCAGAATACCACAAGGATTCTAAGTAGTCTTGTAAGAGAAATATAGTGTAAATCAAAGAACATAATGATATTGCTAGAAGGCTTGGGGAATGAAGACCTTGCTCACAGCAGAGTATTCAAGTCTGGTCTCTAAAATTGAGAAAACATGTAATTGTTGTTGAAGGGAAAGTAGTGCTGAGCAATCACAGATTAGTCCTGATTTCTAAGATTTAACCACACTAGAAAGAGTGAAAAAAGTCAGACTTATTTTTCCCTGCTAAAGATAAGAAAGAGCATGGGGACCTACATGTTTCTGATAGAATCACCAAAGAATCCTGAGAAATTGTTATCCAATTATACTATTTAAATAACCTGCAAGTGGGAAAATTTGGTCAGATGTGTGAAGGAAGGGAGGCCTGGATTTCAGAATTAAATTGGAAGAATAAGAAAATATGGTTTTGCCTGGGAAGGTCAGAAAGAAACCCCTAAAACTCAAGAATCAGAATTAACAAGTCTCTTTTAGTCTAACAAAGTCTTCTTTAATGTCTATAAAACTAAGACAACAGTGACCAGAAGGTGACCCCCCCTCCAATCACAAGCTGCAAGCTGCAGGTGCTTTCTTGCACCTTCTGACTTACACAAATTCTGTTTTCTAAAGGTGATCTACCTTTTTCTTTCTTTCTTTCTTTCTTTCTTTCTTTCTTTCTTTCTTTCTTTTCTTTTCTTTTCTTTCTTTTCTTTCTTTTCTTTCTTTTCTTTCTTTTTTCTTTTTTCTTTCCTTTATGTTGAAATCAAAATCATCTCCACAAAGGACAATACCTCTTCCTCTGCACTACCTTAATACTTGTATTGCAATAATCCCTCAAAACTAAAAAAAAAAAAAGGGGGGGGGGGGGGGGGGGGGGGGGGGGGGAATGGGGGGGACTGCTGTCAGTTTACCTTCCTGTATCCCACATTGTTCTGGTCAAGGCTGAAACTCTCATAGTTGCAGAGCATCATCCTGTGATTAAAAGACTGGAGACAGCATAATGGGAATATTGTAACTGCAATTAGCAGTAAAAGTAAAATGGCTGCCAAATGCAGACATCATTTTTGTCATAGGATTAGCAGATTGTTAAAAGCTGGGAGTGTATAAAAACAGAGCAGATTGTTAAAAGCCGGGAGTGTATAAAAACAGAGTACTGTTCTTGTATTCTCTTCCTATACTCTGCTGGTCTTTGCACTGGTAAAGAAACAGGTAGAATGTAAGTGGACTTTAACATAAAATGTATGAGCTTTGTAAATAATTCAGTGGAAAGAAATATCCTACATAAATATGCAAAATAAAATTTAGTGCAGGCTTCTCTGATTCTGGAGAAGTCCACGATAACTTAAGCTGATGCATGTTGCATGTAAATTGTTGGTGCAAAGGGAAAAGATATTCTGACAAGGAAGGAATGATGAGGAGAATCTGATAATACATGTGAAGAGGTTAATTTTCATTAAGCTAAATTCAACTCAGGAGGCTAGTTACTGGAGAAAACCAGTTCTGCAATGGTATCCTGGTCTGTGAATTGCCCTGTGGAAAAAACATCTTTTTCTTTATGGGTTACTGAGGGAAAGTAAGAAGATATGTTGCTAGACAAAAGTTATTTCACAGCTATGTTCTCCCTTCATATGGTATTTTTGGCATATGTACAATGCCCAAAGCGACGATCTTGTACTGGTGGGTCTTTTAGGATCTTGCCAGACAGCTCTTAACAATGATTATCTTTGATAACTTCTGGGGAATGACTACAAAAGTGGGATAACCACCAGTCCACTGTGGGGGCTCATCCAAAACTGAAATTCAGCTAAAACTTTGAAAGACCAAAGTTGAGATCTGAACTTGTGATCTAGACCCATTACTTTTGCTGGGGACAAACTCCATTGCTGTTCAGGTTTGTTCAAAACTAGTCCCCACACACTTTGAATGTCATCCATATATACATGCACATCACGTGGTGAATTTTGCCTTTGAAAAGTATTGTTTTGAGTTTGCATTATTTGTTACAATGTGTGATAATTTTCTCTTTCTGTAGTCTTTACTAGTAAATTTAAAGCAGAAGACTCGGGTGAAAACTTAAAGATATCAATGTTTTATTTCACACATAAATGTTTAGATCTGTGTGCGTAGGCAACCTCATTTCTACACATTCCTGGTGATCATTTCCACAAAATGCTTTTCCTCTGAAAGGAGCTGTGAGGGCCTGAAGGGCCTGGTGAGAAGTGACTGGTATCATCTGTTGTTGTTCCAAGCAGCCATATCATAAGTGACTTGTGTTTCTCATGAAAAAGTTCCTTTTATCCCATCTGTTGGCCATATGGGTGAAAAACATGGTTTTCAGCATGCCCACACCTACTCTCTGGCCAACAATCTGCTGGCCTAAGCATTGGTGCTTACTGTGCCATAGCAAATTGTGCCTCTTAGGAACTACCAAGGGAATTTCTGCATGGAAGGTGGGCTTTAGGAAAATTCTGAGAAAAATGAACATATGCATCAATCTATTTTGAGACAATGGAGCTCTTTATTTTACCTCGCTACTCTTTCAGAGGATAGAGAGAAGAATTATGCTAGGTTTTCAGCCAACTGGATCAAGTGATAGTATTCTGAAAAGTGCCTGAGCAGAAACCTGATGTAAACTGGGCTGGCCACATTCCAAGTCAGAAGAAACCAAAAATGGTCATATCTTAAAATCTATCATTTTATTTATTTATTTATTTATTTATTTCAGCGGATCTATATGCCTCAATTTAGTGTGCTGCAGAGGGAGATGAGAATTTGTCTTGTGTTTATACTTGGATTCTTGTGATATGCACTTGAGTGCACTGCTGAGGTCTTTAGAGTGGTTTTCTTCCTGGCTGAGCCAAAAATGTAGCCCATGCTTGAGCACTGTCAGACACCCTGTGCATGCCATGTGGATCCAGGCCCTGCCCCAGATAGCTCTCTATGTATGCACAGTGCACATTTGGGAAATGCAAGTGACAGGAACTTCAGTTCAATAAGTACAATATAGATGTATGATCCAGAATCTCACTAGATTTTTGCAGGTTAAACTCTGGACCTTTCCTCTTTCTGTTCTACCAGGCACTACTGAAGACATACCCACTGAGACCAGAGCTTTCTGGAAGAGGTGTGTGGTTATTCACAAGGCACAGGCAACTACCAACCCCCCTGTGTGCCTTATATCATTGAAGTATTAAGGGAAAAAAACATTTTAAAACTTCTCATTTTTTTTTTTTTTTTTTTTTTTCTCTTGAGGTTGGACCATGAGCTAATTTTGTACCTTTCTCCTAAATATCATAGTCCTTTTCACAGCTGATACTCCTTTCCTGTTCCTTTCAACCTAAAGACCTTATTTCCATGTACTAGGGAAAGGCTTGTGTTCTCTTAGTTGTGATTTTTCATAATTGTTATTCACGGGTATATGTTTTTGAGTAAGTTTCCTTCACATTATGATAATGTCTTGGTGGTCTTCAGAAATTTTGCAGTTTTAAGTTTAGAACTCAGTAAATCACTCCTATCTTCACATTCTGTAAATAGGGGGAAACATGAAAAAAAAAGCAACAAGGATAGAGAGCAGAGTCAAGAAAGAATCTAAAGTTTGATCATGCTTGGAACATGAACAATGCAGATTAAATACAATGTTTTGGGTCCAACAGAACCTTGCCAGTAATGTTGTTAGCTTACATCAAAAGCTGTGGGATGCAGGAAAGATTTCCAACATGAAAAGTGGTTAATAAGGAAGAATCTTCTTCAGCTGATGCCCATTTCAATAGTCTGAGTCTACTAATTATCTCCCTGACTTTCCTTAGCTGTTTCTAGCTGTGTTTTGGAGTTTTTTCTTGTTGTTTCTACCAGCTATGGTGCTGTTTTTTGTTTGTTTGTTTGTTTGTTTGTTTTAGGCGAAAAATAGTAAAGTATCAGTCTTAGACTTTGCTGTATGATCTTTATTCCTTACATATGAGGCAAGATCTGGAAGTCTCTGGATAGTAAGTAGTCTGAATCATTCATTATTCTCTTAAGCATAGATGCAGGTGCCTGAATCCAGCAAAATATGTACTCATGTATGCTCTAAATACAACTTTAAGTGGCTATAAAATGTTAATGTTCCATACCAAGGAAGTATGGTATAATATATGAAATGGAATAACTCTGGTGACTCTACTTATCTCTGTGCTTCAAGTGATTTTTTACAGTTTCATGAAATTCTTGGGTGATTAGAAACATATCTATTGCTATTGGAAATAATTATTTTGCTGAGATTATATATATGATTATATATACGTGAACTTTTTTTTTTTTCTTTTTTTCTTCTTTTGTTTTAGTGCACCAGGACAAAATGAATACTGCCTATTCACATTATTTCCAATATATTCAGATTTCCTGTTTGCTTGCAGTCATCTTCTAGCATTGTGGAGGTAGGTGGAGAGGATATGCCTGAACCCTTCCTCTTGGACAACAAGTTATCTTGAAAGTCCTAAATATCAATGGTGAGTAAAAGAACGTTATTCTCAGCTAGTGGAGTAAATCTCCGTAATATTCCCCTGTTAATGACTTTATGGGACCTGCATTTTGGGAATGTTCCTTTGGCCTTTGATTACCTGAAGAGACAACAGATTGTACTTAAATACTTAACTTATAACCCAGCAAAAGGAGAGCAACGCCACTCCTTGCATTGACTTTTGCTTTGCATTTTAATATTGAAAGTCACCAGGATAATTTTGCTCAGAGAGGTTATCGTTGTTGGGATCCTAGTGACAGTCTTTAAGCTGACATGACTGCACTGGCAGGTAATAGCAACATTTGGGTTATGTTTATTGTTTTCAAAAAGAGGGAAACCTAAATCAACTTCAGGAGGCAAAGGAGCTTTGGTCTACAGTAATTTTTTTTTGTTTGTTTGTTTTCTTCTCTGATTACAATGCAGACTGGTATGCCCTTCACAACAAGGGAAAACATTTTTCTAGGTTATTAACTAACATTATGAACATATTTCCTTTTTGTGCAACGTGGGCTTTTATTGCTGTTTCTCCCTCATGCACAAACAAGACTGGGAAGGAAAAAAGAATCCCATCATAATAAAACAGATTTATTAAACTTGGGCTATTTGCTTACAGACTGATGCTGAAATTAGAAAAGGCCTTGTTCCTCAGATAAACTGATTCTGAGACATACCTTTTATTAAAACTTAACACCCACACAATCTCCTCTTGCTGTGGTGTAAGGAGGAAAAAAAAGTCTAAAAAAACATTTACGGTGGAAGCAACTGTGGTTTCTACACTAGTTTACCTTGCTGAGATAGGAAGTTTCACAGTATGTCAATCAATTAATTTAAGACCACCTTTGATTACCTGCCTTCAGAATTTCTTTGCAGCTCTGTGTCCTATGAAGCTGTAATGTGGCTGCCAATATTTCCTTTTGGTGTCACCCTCAACTAAATAAATATTAGAAGTCTGTGAGTGTCTTGTTGGGAATCCTGAAACAGGAGCCTTGAGACCAATACCCTTTGCAAGTTATGGCAGTTAAATAGTAGGGTGTGTGTGTGTGTCTATATGGCCTAGTAATCTCCTAAGATCTCTTCCTAGCCATGCCTCTTGTGCATGATGCAGAGCAAACATGTCTGTAACTACCTCCACCACCCCTTCTTCTCTCTTGCACCTTTGTGTGCCTGGTCTCTTCTGTCTTCCAAGTTCTCTGGAGGTTAGAAATGAAGTTTTTATGTCACATTTTTCTTACTTTATTTAGTAATTTTCTTAATTTATTTTGTTCAAAAGTCTTGCCTGATGATTACTTACAAAATGATGTGTTTACTCTTGACTTGGGAAGTCATGATAGAAATTTCAGCCTTGTGTTTCAGGTGCTTTCCAGTGGAAGAGAGATCCTATGGATGTGCTTGGACAAAGATACGGAGTTTAATTTCATTATTTGAAACTCGGCAAATTAGTGAGTTGAATGGGGTACACAGATGACAGTGGATGTGTCTTGGGTCTAAAGGTGACCTATGTCTCTACCCTATGGATTTTTACCCTCTAAAAGTTTAAACGTTGATCAACATTATAAGCAAGGGTTGACTATGTTTTATTGCTCTTCCTTTTTAATTTATTTTTATTTTTTAATAACATATAAACCTGCTTTTAGTTAGTCCATTTGGTTTTCTTTCTGAACTCCAGGTGCTTTCTGTTTGGGTTGTGTGGTGCCAACTATTAGAGTTATCTCTTTACTGAATAGGGCCCCGAAGGATGGCAGAGTTGCCACCCAGGAGATGGTATAGTATCAGGGGGTGAGTGAGATGGTGGGTTTAGGAATTTTTTTCTATTTGGGAGGTGCCAGGGTCACACCATAACTATGTTTAGGAGATGACAAAGACCAATGAATTTGCAGAACTGTGTGGTGCAGATGTGTGATTAAGGTCAGCTCATATTTGTCCTCTGTGTGCTTGAGGAAAACCCTGCAGCAAAGCCACTCTGGTGTCATTCCAGAAATGAGCAGAAATGCAGCCTATAGTTTCCCTTTGCCCTCCCTTCCTACAAGAGCTAAATCTTCCTCCTCCAATCCTAGCTGCATTTAATTTCTCTGCTAAGCTAGTGCTTTGGGAAATGTGTGTCTGAGTCAATGAAGGTTAACAGGATCAGATCCTCAGTTGGTGTCAAGCAGCATTGCTCCATTGTCATGGAAAAAAGTAGCACCAATTTAGATATCTCCTATTGTATCTATCCTGAGGATGAGCATCAGTAACGGGCTTGTGCTCATTAGATGGTGTCTTCCTGACTATGCCTTTCTCAGCTTCTGTAGAAATGCATTGGTTTAAAAGTTCAGTCCCTGTAAAATAGCATGTAGTGCAGCTGTTCACTGAATGGAAAATTATCTGGCTTGTTACAGGAATGCATACGTAAATTCCTTTTGGAACGCTATGTTAAAACTTATTGTTACCAAATCCTCCACATTCTGAACTGGAAACATTGTAACTGAGGAACTATTTTTCCTTGGCATTTTGTAAGAGCATCCTAAACACGGCAAGAGGAGGAAGGAAGTGGGTGTTGATGAATTTGATAACAATGAGTTGTTTTAACTCTGAGGCAATCTTAATAAACATGTCTGATTCTTAGCCGTTACAGAAGAAATCCAGACTTCACATGAATAGGTTTTGTCTGGCCAGAACAGATGGGTCCTTGCTGGGAGACCTCGAGCTCTATGTCATTGTGGTGGGAGATAATGGCATTCAGTGTGGGACAAACTGAATGTGGGAAATGAGAGCTGAGCAAAGAAAAATAAAAAGGGACTGTCTTTTGCTGTTGTTATCTCACTCAGAGTAACCAAGTGGCCTTTTTTAGGATGACCTGGTAGAAGGGCATATATTTTCCTCTTAAAATCTCTTGCAGAGAATCCTCTCTCTGTCTTAAACAGTTTGGTCTCATCAGAGCACAAGCCACTCAGGAAGAGGTGTCCTTTATTATGTCTCCTGTCTAGCTCTCAGTAGATCACATGCTCTAACCTGTGGTCATGCCTTTGTTTCCCTCTTAGCATTGAGGACCCTCAGTTTCTTCAAAGAGTTCTGGTAAAATTCAGGTGTCCTTGTCTAAGAGAAGCCAGTGGGATAACCACCAGTTTGACTAGTGCTGCTACCTGATCAAAGTAGAATTTCACTACGAGTTCAGGGATGGCAGATGTCGTCCAAGTTCAGTGTGTGGGATATCTTGTAATCTGGGTAGAAATTACATTTGTTTTTCCTGTGTTTACTCACCCTTTTTATTTCTGAGCACACCTTTTCCAGACTTGGAAAAAGAGAAGAGTCTGACAAGAAAATAGGTGATGGCTCTCTGTAGGAGTGGGGTTGGACTGTGCTTTGTGCCCTGCAACCCTCCTGCATGAGTATATCATCTCCGTGCCTCTCTTATGCATAACAGGATAATTCCGGGTTTTGAATTAGATGTACTATTTTTGTTTCGCCATTTTAAATATTTGATGGCATAGTGCTGATTATTCTATTTGTGTCCTTCACATTGCTGGGTTTCTGTGGCATCCAGGATTTGCTTTTTAGTTTTCTGGGTTGATTTTTTTTTTTTTTTTTCTTGTAATGTGACATTCTCTCACTGTCTGTCATGATATTTCAATTATTTATAATCACTACTAAAACACCAGACATCTCCTCTACCTGAATTCTTTTGCTATCCCTTATGCTGTATGTGCTTAAATTTTCTAGGTGTTCATGTGGCACAGGATTTGAGAGTATCACAGATCTCTCACAGCAAGAGAGCTGTTCCCATGATCTTTTCTAAATTCAGACAGTTTTAGGAAACTGTCTTTCAGCTGTCTTATCAATTAATTACTGTGAACCCCTAATGGATTTTCTGGCTCACCTTCAGATGAAAAAATCTAAACATAATCACAGCATTTTTGGTGAAATAATTTACTCAATTTAAAGCAAAGCTTTGGCAAACTTGGTTCTTCCCTTGAGATAGAGACTGAGTGCCTTTTAGTGTTCCTGACAGGTGTAGGCTATCCAACTGAGAAGGCAGGTGACAGGCTCCTTCTCGTATTCATATTGTTCCCAATTTTAATGGCATCCATCATCAGAAAGCTGTGTACAGAAAGTCCAACAGATGAGAACACAAAAAATCTCACCACATGACTTAAATTCATTTTTAGCATTCGGAGAGGCACACAGTAGGATGTCATTATTGAGTCCTTATATAAATTGTGTTCCACACACCAACACCAGGCTCTTCCAGATTCCCAGCAGAAGTGTCCTAAATTTGGTAGAATCGTACCTGGGTAAAACAGCTGTGAGCTGGGGGAGAACAGGACTAATGTGAGAACATGACAGCAGGTGTGATAAGTACTGAAGGTCTAATCCCAGCTATGCTCCTTTTGCTGGTCCTTTTCTATGGCCGCTGACTTTTGGTTTGTGTGGTGAACAAGTACTTATTTTACTTATTTCTTCTATACTCTTCTAAACCTCCCAGGGAGCAGGCAGAACTTGTTGGCTGATGGATGGGATGCTCTGTGGCTTCACTACTGAGGCTTCAGGGATGCTCTGTGGCTTCACTACTTCTCTACTGAGGGGGCTTTGGGTAGGGACTATGAAAAGGAAGGAGATCTAAATGAACTGATGGACTGCAGAAGAAGACTTGTGTGAGTTGCATCTCTGTGTGGGCAAACCACAAGGCTTTGAGCTGTTAACTATCCTTCCACAGTCATGGGCACATCAGAAAAGTTACTTAGAAACTTTCTCATAGGGTTGACTCCTGGCTGCTTTTCTGAAGGCATGAGTCATAAAGTCCTTCCTGAGATAGGTACCAGTCACCATAAATAACCTAAAGTGAGTGCAGAAAATATTGAGATCACTAGGCAAAGAAAAAAGCAAACTTAGCCTGTCTAAATCATATGCAGTCCTGGCTGTCTTCAGAACCAGGTGATTTTTATTCAGTTAGAGACAGAAGAAGGGAAGGAGGGTGAGAGAGCAACACTAAGATGATTTTGGCATGAATTTGGATCATCTGTCTCTGGTTTCCAGCAGTGTGTTGTCACATATGCTACTTTATCACTTCTATAAGACAAAACAAGGGCAGGTCTCCTCTTTCTCCCCCCTTTACTTTCAGCAACAGTTGCTGTGCTTGAATTCCTCTCCCATTTTTTCTCTGACAATGAAGCATCCTACCTCCTTCTGGCTAATTGGTGCTCTAGCAGCAGGAGATCGTGTGTAGAGACAGCAGAATTCCCTGCCTGTTCAGCATCTGTAGTCTGCTCGCATACATAATTTCAATATGAACCTTAAATATTGTAAGAGCAAGTACAGATAGTAATTGGTTGAACTTCACACAAGGATATAAAATCTTGTGTAGTTTCATGGTTTGACTTAAAGCTGCTAGCACCTTAGAAGCAATCATGAGAGGCATACTTAAAAGCAAGTCCCTTAAAGATGTTGCATCTGTTTAAATATTGGCTAGCAGAATTTACAAAATTATTTTGTAAGCTATCTGTATATGATATCTGTATAGTCTCAAATATATTTGCGTGAACCAGACATCTATCTCCACCAGGTAAAGGTCCAAGTTTTTTTTTTTTTTTTTTTTTTTTTTTTTTTTTTTTTT
>NC_048898.1:24970248-25050509 GCF_011077185.1 Oxyura jamaicensis | reverse complement strand
TTTTTTTTTTTTTTTTTTTTTTTTTTTTTTTTTTTTTTTAAAAAAGATGGGCAGTAAATGTTGTGCTTGAATTTGTCTGTGTTCAAGAGACTGAGAGGAATGTCTAGGTGCCAGGGAATCACAGAACTGTAGGGGCTGGAAGGGACCTCGAAAGATCGTCGGGTCCAACCCCCCTGCCAAAGCAGGTTCCTCAGAGCAGGCTGCCCAGGTAGGCGTCCAGACAGGCCTTGAATATCTCCAGAGAAGGAGACTCCACAACCTCTCTAGGCAGCCTGTTCCAGTGCTCCGTCACCCTCACTGTGAAGAAGTTCTTTCGCATGTTTGTGCAGAACTTCCTGTGTTCTATCTTGCAGCCATTGCCCCTTGTCCTATCCCCACAAACCACTGAGAAGAGGTTAGCTACATCCTTCTGTCTCCCACCCCCCAGATATTTATAGACATTAATAAGATCCCCCCTCAGTCTCCTCTTCTCCAGGCTGAACAGACCCAGGTCTCTCAGCCTATCCTCATCGGGAAGATGCTCCAGGCCTTTGTGGCCCTCCACTGCACTCTTTCCAGGAGATCCCTGTCTCTTTTATACCGGGGAGCCCAGAACTGGACACAGTACTCCAGGTGAGGCCTGACCAGGGCAGAGTAGAGGGGGAGGATCACCTCCCTTGACATGCTGGACACGCTCCTTTTAATGCACGTCAGGATCCCAGGGCTAGCTCTTGGCTACCAGGGCACACTGCTGGCTCATGGTCAACCTGTTGTCCACCAGGACTCCCAGGTCCTTCTCTGCAGAGTTCCTCTCCAGCAGGTCGTCCCCCAGCCTGTACTGATACTTCCAGTTGTTCCTTCCCAGGTGCAGGACTCTACACTTGCTCTTATTAAACTGCATCTGGTTTCTTCCTGCCCATCTCTCCAGCCAGTCCAGGTCTCACTGCACAGCACAGGCTTCTGGCGTGTCAGCCACTCCTCCCAGCTTTGTGTCATCAGTGTACTTGCTGAGGGCAGACACTATTCCCTCATCAAGGTCGTCGATGAAGATGTTGAACAAGACCAGACACGGAAGGCAAGGGGTGCAATGACTGGAAGGCGTGGGGTGCAATGGATCCTTGTTTTCTTAGTACAGAGTGAGGTCCTGAAGCTGTGTCTTTGGGTGCTGCCCTGTGGCGCTGCAGGCTCCCGGTTGTGGTGGAGCTGAGGCAGGTTCTTGCAGAGCCAGAGAAGGGTTTGTGCAAGTCAATGTAGATGAACTCCAGCCTCTCTGGTGTTCCTCAGGTACATACTTATTATGTCAAATATTAGACTCAAGTGTTTGAATTTCAGAGTTAATAACTGTTCATACATCAGTGTGACAAACATAATGCTTTCTGAGAAGCTATTTTCCAAATTGTTGTTATGTATTTCCAGCTTAGCAAATATATGTATATTATTTAGACTGTCCAGAACTTTCTCTCTTTCAGTGTACTCCTAATAACAGCTTTTTATATCTTTTTCTGTGTAATGAGCTCTTAGGATCCTGCAGATATGTGCTCTCAGGATCCTGAGGAATAACCAGGTAGGCCATCACAGCAGCCAAGCAATCTCCCTGCTTCCTGAATCTTTTTCCTCCTTGTCCCCAGGCTGGAGTCTGTAAGCCAGAGAAACTGGGGAGTCCAGGGTTTCACTGTGAAATTGGATTTCACCTCTGATTTGTAACAGCTTTAGCTACATCTGCAGTGCACTAAAACCCACCAGGAACATCCTCTTAACCTTCTGTCACCTTTCCTGTTGTTGATGGAGAAGGAGTCATGACAGGGAACAAAATGGATTCGAAAGCTATGCTTTTGGGAATGGTTTATAGACAAGAAGATGGATGTCATCTAATCACTCCATGATAAATTCCTGCCTGCTTCGTGCTGTGTTGTTCTATTGCTGTCCTCTCTCATTCATTCCCATCATCACCCAGGGCATCCTTTTCCCCTTTTCCTGCTCTCCCTGCTGCTGAAGCCCCAATCTGCATTTAGTAAATATAAGGTGAAATGAGTTTTCATCCACCCGACTGATGCCTCAGGTCTGAAATGAGAGAGCTTCTCTTGACGATGTAGTGCCCAATTTAAAGCAATATCACCTGTCAGTTTGATAAAAGGCATGGAGAAAATATCCCATCTTGGGCAAGGGGGAAAAAAAGTGTCATCTAAAATAAATGCTAACCTTAGGAAGAAAAAAATATTTAAACAAATGGCTAGGAATTTTTATGTTTCTATTCACTGGGGCTAGTCCTCAAAACATAAATTACTGCTTATTTGTGGCTTGAACAGAACGGCCAGGAGGAAAGCTTACAGGCCATCCAAGATACAAACTTGCTTGTGTTGCTTTTCTATCATAGCTGTTGAAAGGCACGATATGAAAGGTGCATTTACAGGACCTTGGGCTCAGTTGTCTCAGGCCTCTGATCTTACTTTCTGATGGAAAAAAGATCCAATGTATTTATCTTTTGTCCTTGCCCTCCTGAGTTTTTGTTTGCATTTCAATCTATAGAAGCACAGTGTCTTATTACTATTTTGTTAGCTATTAGACTGCAGCGAGGACGATCTAGAAACTTTTAACAATATGAAATGAATTAGAACTGGCAAAGAAGAACATATTTATGTTTTAATGACACACCTGTAGGAATGTTTTTTAATCTGGAAATAGTCAAGTTTTGTACAAACATCTGTACGTATAAAATATAAAGAAAATGACATTTTATTACCAAACCCTATGGGAATTCTTCAAACAATAGCAAGAATATGGACCTGTACAATTAAGTATATGTTGCCCTTAGAGTGGAAATAAGTATGTATTTCTTCCTCAAGAAGTTTGTTGTAATGAAACAATTCTCCTATGACTTTGAGATGGACCTTGGACCCATTAGTGAAGTATTCTTCCCTGAGACGTTCAGCATAGGATTTGCATATGAGAGAGAATATTTTAAGCACACTGACAATATTATGCTTATAAATTTATTGGCACAACCAATAGTTTGTATTTGGCTGTCTTTAAGCAGTCAGAACCTAGTTTTCCATCTTCTCAGCACATGAGGGTGCAAAGATCATCAGTTTTATGATGGGAATTTGGTCCTTAAGGTAGCTCCATACAGGTAGCAACACAGCTCAACGTCTGAAAGTACAGACATCACACTAGGTGTAAATCAGTCAAAGTCTATTTTGTGTTTTCCAGTAATTCTTCTTAATTTGGATTCCCGATCAGTTGTGCTACACCAACTTCCAATGCATAACCTGCTCCAGATCTATCTGAAATCAGCAGATACCTTCTCCTGGATTTGAAAACCTTTGAATCAGATCCTTAATGCAGGTACATGGAACATCATACTTTAGCTTCTGTTCCTAGGATGTCTTCATATTTGTCTCCAAAAGGATCATGTATTTTCTATGTTATCTCAGTTCCTCAAAAATTGCTATGTAAGACAGGGCAAATTTTCATTGTTAAAGAAACATGGCAACCTGAGTTTTGTGGCAACCTGAGGAGTTAAAATAAAATTATGTGAGATGCTGGACAATGTATCGAGGAACAGCAAAACACATATTAAGGTGAGTAATGCCTGTGAAGACAGGCCCAAAGTATGTAGATCGTGGGAATACTAAACTAAGTATGTTGCCCAGTGTAGGGAGGGATGTGTAGAACCTACAACTTGCAGGGAAGTGTTAAATGTATTCATAGCTCTCTAACCCTCGGGGTTTAAGTTTTGCTCCAAAGCCAGTTTGAATCTGATTTCAGATGAAAGCTTTTACTCAATCTGTAATGCATTGTGATATCCAGCAGGTAGAACTCATTGAGGGAAATTGCTTCCTGCGATGATATATGATTCACTCAGTCACATCTCTGAGCTATTTAGGGGAAATTATCCATGGGATTGTATCATTAGTTTAAAAGCTGCCTCAATTGTTTTTCTGTCAGGATAATTTTAAGCCACGCAAGAGTATTAGTTGGAAAAACATATTTGAAAAGGAATCTAACTCCTTCCATATTGCTCATATCTGATTTTCAGGTAATATTTTCCTCTTCATTTGTATCCACTCTATTGATGGGTGTTGAGCAGAGCTCTGTCTCTGTGTTGGTAAGTGACTTTCTGTCTGAAAATAACTACCCCGTGTTGATCGGACACCCAACTTTCATAGACTTGTACTTCAGCTACTGGTCTTGTCTGCCCTTGCTACATCAAAAGGAACACAGCTTTGAAAATTTCAAACCATAGTTCTTACTAACTTCAAAATCCATGAAGTAACAAAGCACTAGTAAAGGAAAAGACACTGTTCACGTTAGTCAGTAATACAGACTGATTCCAGGGGAGTTTATTTAAATAATCAGAAGTCTCCAGAGCAAGTCAGAAAGGAAATTGAAACTACGTGATGGAACTAATCAAAACTAGAGATACAGAACAAAAGATATGACTGTTGGGACATCAGAGAATTGAGAGTTGGTGGAAATAAGCTAGAAAGCAAACAAAACTTTTTCCTAAAGAAAAATTATATACATTCAAGAGAAAACCAAATGAATAATGGTAAATAATAATGAGACTTAAAGACTGAAGGAAAGACAATGTAGACAGACATAAAGGCATGTGGGGAATTCCTGGGTGATCTTTGGCAAGTTACTTTATCTTCTCAATAAAAAGAGGTAGCGTGACTGTTGCTCAACTTCGGTATAAGGGAAAAACCATAATGAGCCTGAGGTTTGTGAATAGTCTGAAAGTAAACATTCTGTGTTGCTGTGTTGGATCCACAGCTTTAGAGGTAGCTTTGCAGACATACCTAGGTCCTTATCTGACTGCTGTGGATTCAGAGCTGCACATCTCTGCATACAGCTTCTGTCTTAATTCCACCATATTTACTGAGACATTCATGACTGCAGTTTCTACCTTGAAATCTGGATGCATGTTAAGATGGCACAGCCAGGAATTGTGCCCTGGGATGGGTGGCCTGGATCAGGAGGTGCTAGAAGAGCAGGCAAGCTCACATAACAGAATTTGCATATATGACTAATCACAGTAGCAATAACCACTTAGAATCGCTTTGTAGAAATGATTTGTAGAAAATATTGCGAGGAGAAATATTGAAGAGAGATCCCTCTATTTCATCCATAGTATTTAGCTTTTGTTGTGATAGGCCAACTGTACTTGCTTACTTTTTCTGAGAAAAAGCTCTTGACAAACCTGGGTGTCTCCAGGTAAACAGAAATAGTTCCAACATTTTTATTCACAAGATTGCTCTTTCCATTTTAATTGTAAACTAGATTTTTCCATTATAGTCTGAAGCGATAAGAATGATACAAAGTGATGTGATGTATATTCACTTAGGAGGAGGATGTAGCTACAGGTATCACAAACAGCATTCATCACAAAGAAGCAGAGCTTTCAGAGTTTGTTCAGGCTCACTTGGCTTCCATCAATGTGCCTTTTAATTTTTTTTTTCAGCAAAGGATATACCATAGTTAGTAGAAATGCGTTCTTCCTATCTCAAAAGAATTGTAGGTCATTGGACCACAGAAGATTGTATTTTAAAATTTTTGCAGGAAAAAGTGGAAGGGCTTTCAAGATGGTGGATTTTATTTTCTTGGAGGAGTCTGGAAATAGGCTATTAACATTCTTCTTCTCTCCATTCTCTAATGCATTCCCTTGGCAGTTAGGAGAATCATGTTTTGGTCTTGCAGGAAATATCTTCCTGGAATCGTTGCTATCTATTAGAGAAATATTCAATGACAAAATATTTGAAATCACAAAATGTGTATGGCCCAAAAGACACATTTATAGAACTATACATAGAATCACAGAACAGCCAAGGTTGGTAGGGACCTGTGAAGATCACCTAGTCCACAGAGCAGAATCACCTAGAGCACATTACACAGAATGGCATCTAGGGGGATGGTGGTGGTGTTTGAATATATATATATATATATATGCATATTATTCACTTGCAAATGAAAAAAGCTACCTCCATTTCATCCTCCGGAGGTGAAATACTGCACAGGAGACCAGTACCCACCTCACTGGGGGGTACCTGTGGCACCAGCAAGAAGTGTATACTTCACACACATCCTACTTTGCTGCATCTGAAAGGGCACAAGAGTAAACAGTAATTATATGCATTTGGAGATGAATAATATCCATCATGAACATTACTGCTTATGAGAAAATATGTATTTCTGATTCAGAACTAAATGTAATATGAGCTTGACTAATTGAAACTCGTGTGTTTCTAATAGTCATACCTTCCCACTTTGTGAAATCGCCATATGAGTGGTGATCTTTCATTCTTACCTTAAATCTAACTGGGCCATTGTACTTAATTACAGAATTCATACTGTACTTTTTAAAGGGATGCTTATTCAATATTCCTTCATGCTGGCAGTTTGGTTTGAGAGGGTTGTTTCTAGAAAATGGGGTCGAAAGACATTTCCATAGGAAAAGTAACTCCGAGAAGTGCTTGATGGAGTGTGGATGACTTATGTATTTGGAAGATGCAAGATGTATTGTGACTTCCTTGGCAGGACCCAAGGAAAAACATGATATGTGAACACCAAATACACAGAGATACTACAAGTGTTGAGTGATAGCAACGTTTCAGCATAATCCTTCTCCAGAATGGTGTCATATCCTCTGATATATACTGAGCTGGTGTCTGGTTTTGCTCTATACCACAGAAAATATGCAGGCAATAAGAGAAAATATTAGTGCTTGTGCATGCTTGTGTGTGTGTGAGAGAGAGGGAATACAAACCAGTGACCTTTAATGGATGGAGTCAGAAGCAATCAACTTCACATCATAAGATCAACTGAATGTCAGAAGCTTTTCAGAGTGGTGACGCTGTTGGAAATTCCATTTTAGCTCAAATCTTTGGCTTCATATGTAGGATTTCAGCACCACACCAACATCTCTTCAAAGTTCCTGTGAATCATGATATGAAACGTAAGGTTAAAACCTGAACATGTGTTGTCTCTCCTTACCTGACATGCATGACATGCTGATTTCCATGGGAAGGAAACTCATGCACGGGGATTAGAAAAGAGCCAGAATTATCTTCCATCAACTCCCCTGCCTGGATCATTAGGAGACCATGCTCTCAATGTGTGCTCAAGGTTACTTTTTGATTCAGACATAGCTATGATTTCTCAAAATTAATCCTTAGAAATTCCTGTCATAAATCTACCTTTGCCAATCCTTCTATTAAGTTTAAGCAGAATCAAGTCATGATCACATGCACAAGATTTTTATCCTGCAATTGTTGCATCTGTTAGAATGCAGCCATTCTAATGTCTAAAGACCTCAGTCTTCTATAATCTATGAAGACCTCAGAGTTTGGCATTATATATTTTACACAACTTGTTCTTGCCCAATATTAGAGTTGGACTATGCTCTCGAGAAATTTGCTAAATGCTCTGTGCAATACCAAACAGCTTTTGGTCAAAATATATTCCTTTTTAATGCTCAGGAAATAAAGTTTCCAATAAAAGGACATTAAAGCCAAACAGAATCTATCCAAAGCCTCAAATGAGCACTGGATAAGGCCTACACTAGAGAATATGCTGTATAAGCACACTCATAAATCATTAAAATTAAGACAGGATATATCACTAATAAATGAAATTCAAGGACAGACTTTATCTAGTTAAATTATCCAAATTTTTCTGTCTATTAACATATCATTTAGAATGTAAGAATAGCTGTAGGGTGCTTTTTTTTTTTTTTTTTCTCTCTCAACATTCTTGATAACAACATATTATGCAGAGTAAGAAGCCTTAGAAACTGTTCTAATACACCATCATAATACATGCTGGAATTATTCTTTGGGGGAGGTCATTGCATTAAGTAGCAAGTAATTAATAGTAAATTGCACTGGAAATTCTTGGAAAAAAGACAAATTACATACACTCTTGTATTCATACCCAGCAAGTCCCATGTAATTAACAACATTAAGATAAATATGAGAGGAATTATTAACGATGAGATTAACTTCATAGTGCTAACAGATGTATTTCATCTTATGCATGTGATATGAAATGAGAGTTATTTGTAACCACTGAAAATATCTGATATTATTGCTTCATGGAAAGTCACTGCAGAGCTGTTGAGTATTATGCGAGTCCTGACATTCATCCCCACAGATCTCAAGTCACAAGATCAGTTTTGCTGGGTGTGTTGGGGGTGTTCTGTTGAAGCTGCAACTTCTTGAGAATGTGTAAAACTCTCTCTAGGTAAGGTGGGTCAGACCCTCTGTAAACATCACGCTCCATTGACCAGGTAACATATTTGAAATTACTGCAGAGAAGACGGCTGACCCACTTAGCACTATATGCAGCCCAGGTTCATGAGTTGTCCTTGTGTTTTAATGGTAAATAGAGAACTGTCCAGAAAAGAAAAAGTAGCACATAACAAAAGAATGTAACTATTTCAAAAGGGGAATTTAAGAAGTGTAGTAGTGTATCAAGATATATTTGAATGTGTCTTGAACATCTGTAGCACTTGTCTTAGTGCATTTGTTTTGTGCCTCTGGGATCTTTTAAATATAGGAGGCAATGTGCAGATTATTCTTGAATTCAGAAAACTTACTTTCAACTTCTAGCTCTGCTTTGGTCTCTTTGTGCCTCAGTTTCCTGCCTACTGCCTTCCCCCAGTAGCATGATGCCCCAAAACTAATAGCTTGATGTCTATTCTCTTGCACTACAGAGTCTGATGATAATATGGAGTAAGCTATGTGTTTTTGTTCTTGTTCCCAGGCAGCACCATGTCTACTAATATTGTCTAAAAGGTAATTGTCTCAGGGGAAGGTCCATATCTCTCAAATCATTAAAACCCCTCTCCACCTTAAAACAGGCCTTTCAAGTACTGACTTTTAATTTAAAGATAAACTGGCTATCACCTCAGTGCCAAATAAGAATATTTTGCTTGGTGAAACATTCACCTGGAAGAAAGAGAACTGTGCCTACTTTAATATAAAGGTGTAGGAAGAATGCATTTAAATCCTGACCCATTTGACCTTCCTGACACATATGGAGGAGCGATCACCTTTATGTTAATTTATCATGGCTCTCAGAAATGCAGATTCTTAGTGGCTTCAGATTCCTTTCATCTTTTCTATAGGTCTTGTTTTGAATCCAGCTCAAATCAGCAGGGGTGGAGGTTTTCAAGCAATTTCTGCTTGCTTTGTTGGGTAGGGAAAAGAACTGGTGACCTCATTTGTGTTTCCTTTTCATTAGGCACCTACAGGCTTAATATCAAAGTCTTAATTAGTCACCTCAGTTCACAAGCTTGGTCTGAATGTGTGGCAACAAAAATACCAGAGGGGAGTCCCTTCAGGTCATGCTACAGGGAGACTGCTCCATGACAGAGTGGACATTTCAGGTGTCACAGTGTGCTCCATGCTTGCTCTCAATTTCTGTTGCTTGCTCTATTACATGTTCTGTCTCTGAGGGAAAGGGGAATTAAAAGATATAATTTTCTCTGTCAATCAAATAGACTGGTGAGTCTCATGAGAACCCAATTGTAATCAAAGTCATTCTGCTTATTTTCTAGCCATAAAAATAATAGAAAATTGTTTTACTCTTGAAAAACTTTTTTTTTTTTTTTTTTTTTTTTTTTCTCGCAAATATAAAGACACTTTGGTGCCTTTTTCAAGGGAAAATAATTATCTTCTGAAGGTAGAGATGCCAGACTGAGTGTGTCTTCATGGATTTTTAGGGCTTTTTTTTAGGGTCTGTATTTTCTGATATGTCTGTGCAGTGCATGGCAGAAAAGGATGTTGTTCCTTCTTAAGGTCTGCAAGGTGGTCCCCAGAGGAAATGTGATGATATTATAACATCATTTAATGTAATTTTATGTACTTTCACATGTGTACAATGCACTTGTGATACACTATACCTTTTTATTAGGTTTTGAAAAATCTTTATGCAACCTGAGCCAAGGCAGATACAGAGGTAGGAAACTATTAGAGGAAACAGTGAAGATCATGGGAGATAAGAGGCAGGAAAATTATTAGAGAAGAGAGGACCTTTGGGATAAATTTTCTGTTATTCTTCTCTCACAGTACTGAATTAAGTTGTTTAAACCTATAACTTGAAGGTTATAGGGAGGAAAGCATGTTCCTTGTGATGGTTTAATGCAATTTTTCACCTGTTTGATGTGGTAACAAGATGATTTTTCAGCTGTCTCTGGTGGTTACCTCTTGCATTTCCTTACAGCCCAAGATGGTGCTTTGTTTTCTGGTAGACTATGGGATTTTACTGGATATTTTTAGTTTCTGATGTGTCTGACAACAAACATATGGAAGAATCTGGGAGTCTACACACAAAAATCCTGAACTCTAACATCTTTTTGGGAACCCCAAATGTTTAGACATTAAAGCCTTCGGGAAATGCAGCATTATTCATTAAAGACCTCCACAGTATGCTGAACCCCTTAATGCTGACATCTTTCAAGCTCTGGTTTGATGTCCTCATTGGTAATAATGACTGAGAAGACTGAGAATAATGATTTTTTATTTTATTTTTTTTTTTTTGTGTGTGTGTGTGTCCACAAAAGTGCTGCTTTAGCAACTGTAACTTCTGCTTTTAAAGATGTCATCAATGCAAAGGGCAGCTCTATATTTCTCTGTGACTACAGCAGAACAATTACTGTCCAGAAAAATGACATAGGAATAGATTTACTGTTTTAAGGGCTCCTCAGTAAGTCATTGGTTTGAGTGGAGAAGTGTTTGCCTAATTTATTGAGGAAGCTATCGGTCACTAGAAAATACATCCCATACATTAAAGTAAGCATTCACATCTCTCCCCAGTGCAACCCCAATGGATCTGACAGGTCTCTGTAAGGGTAACCAAGCACTGGTAGTCCCTGACTACCAGTAGGTCAGTAGGTGTGGGGTGTGTGGAGTGGTCCTGTTTGTTTTTTCACTTCAGAAGTGACATGGGGAAGACCCAAAGACAGCCTTCACTTTGCACAGAAAAAGGAGGTTGATCAGTGCTTCTGCTGTGGAAAGGACCAGGAATTGTGGGCTTGCATTACAGGCAGAGATCCAGGCTAGGCTTCAGGGGAAATTGTCTACCAAGCAGGGCTACTATCATTTTGGAATAGGTTATCTACATATAGTTTAGACAGTCACTGAAGTTTTAAGACCAGGCAGAACGTGGTTTACCTGTAGGTAATTATAGTATATTGAGATGGACACCACTATGCTGATCTCTTTATGCACCTTAAAATGAACATCAAGAGAGGAGGAGAGTTTTAGAAAGGTGAAGCTGAAGTCTCATAGGCCCCTCACAGTGGAGCTATCCCAGCCTTTGTGGCCCCAGGCTGCTTGCCCAGGTGAGGGGACTGAGAAGAGGGCAGTACATAACTATGGCCACATGCCTGTCTTTATCAGGTATCATCTTTCACTGTAACAAGTCTACAGGTAAGGCCACATAGGGCACCCTACAGTCCCTTCTGAGTTTTCTCCTAACTGGCTCTCATGATTGCTCTCTAGTTCTCTCTCCTTGGTGTAAGCATTTCTCTGTCATTGCATTTGCCATATACAGCAGTTCAGGGAATCAGAAATGGTCTGTGTCCTTTCAGTTATTGTTCTGGAGGGCAGGATTTGGGTATAGGTGGTAGATAGTGATTTAACCACAGGAGATGAAGGCGAGTTGACACCGACCAGGTCCTGCTCTATTGTTCTCTCTGAGCATTACAACAGGCCATCAGAGAGCTGTGCTCCTTGCTCCAGGTTTGAGGGCAGTAAATACAACAGCTGCTAGCAAGCGACTGATGGAGTGCTTGCCACTAATGCTGCAGTATGCTTAAGAACAAACATCTTTTCTGCAGGCTGACCAGCTCTACAGAGATCTTTTTGTAGGTAACCTATGATCTTATGAGGGCTGTTTACTTCCTATTCTAAAAAAAAGCTAACCTACAACACAATAAAGAACATGTTAAATATTTTTATATGCTGTTATATCTATCTAATGAAAGTGTTTTCAAGCTTAAACACAACTACATCATATGTCCTCTCTGATTGAATGTCCTGATTTTGTACACTAATGGACAGAAATAAAAAAGGAAAGAATGGATTGATAGATATTTAGTATTGCCAACTTCAGTTATTTCACCTCAGTGATTTCAATATTTTTCTTAGAAGTCACCTCTGAAATATTGTTGACTAAATTCAGCTTTCATTAAAAAGAGAAGTTAATTTTGAACCCTTGTATTCACATTGAATAGTGAAATGTGAGCTGTGAGAAAAAAAGCTATGAGACATATTCTTTATTATTTAAAAGCAAATGAAAACTACAGAACACTTTAACCTTCCTGTTTTTAAACTCATGTCATGATTTTGAGACATAATTTCTTGTTGCTGAAATCATTACATTAAAAATACTGTGTATGTCAGCAGACAAAGAGGTATCACTTCTAACAGTCAGGTCTGTTCTGCAGGGGTGTTGTCATACTATTGATTTCTTTTGAAGTCTGCATCTTTACTATTGACTTCCTAGCTGTGGAGATATTTCCTATATTTTTGGTATCAGTCCTGCTGGGATCTAGAGCTGAAGCACAAGCATTTGCCCATTTTATAAGTACTCTAAGTGCTGGTTGAACAATTTCTGTAGAAACTGGAGGGGAGGGTATTTTTTTTAACTTAAAAAGTCAAATTTTAATTAAATGTTACATTCACGTCAGAAAAAGCTAACTTTGGGAAATGTAATCTTTTGGTCAAAACACTTGAATTTCAAAGTCTCAAATAGTTAAATAAAGAAACTGTTCTGCCTGGAGTGCAGAGCCTCCAAGCTGACATTCTCTTCTCCAGGGTGCAGCTCCACCACCTGATGCATCTCCAGTAATGTCCCTATTCTCATGAGCACCAGATTGATCATTTCCTTTCCAGAGAAGCACTAATGGCGCATCATAGAAAATGCGTTACTCTCAAGATGCTTCATTTACAAAGGCATTTGAGGCATTTCAGCTACAAGTCCCATGAGGTACCGTGAAAGAACTCAATATTCTTTCCAGTACCCTCTGTAATGGTCCCACTGCGTATGCTAATCCTTCCGAGTAGGTGTCTTCAGTTCTGGTATTTTCTTTCTTGTTCTGTTGGTCTGACAAACTTATTTTTTAAGCTTACTTGACATATTGTAAGGTATATATACTCATTCATGCTTTTGCTGGAGGCCAGTAGTTTGAGAAGGTTGAATTTCATTTTGTTGGTGTGAGGGAATTTATTTAAGCTGGTTCTTAGTCAATTTTGTCTTGTTAACTGATGTTTTATCATTTTTGCACATGCATCCAGAGTGGACCTACATTGGATCCGTTTTTTATAGTGTGGAAAATAATATAAAGAATGCCTGAGGGAATGTTCATCCCTTTCACCCGTGGAATCTCTTGTTAAATGAATAAATGGTGTGGGTTCTTCAGGAGCTGTTAATTGTTCCAGAGGTCTGATCCCTCCCTCAGGAGGGATCTCACCTCATTAGATATTTCAAGTATCAGTTGGCTTCAAGGTACATACTGTGCTTACATGTGTTTCCTTACACTTTTTGACGTTTTCTAGCACCATCTCTGGATGTGCAGAAGCAGAGTTGTGAGCCAAAAGCCTCGAGAAGACTTTTTCTTGGAAATTACAAAATGGAATTTAATGGGTTCTGATGATGACTATGGGATTTTTTTCAATTTGTAGCTGCTTTCTTTAAAAATAATTAATTAAAAGTGAGTGGAAAGAAAGTGCAGAACTGGTTGTAGTATATGAAATTTGTATATTTGAAATCCTACACGGCAGCAATAATTTTACTAACCTATGGGTTTGCCATAGTTTAATTAGCAGGACTTTACTTTTATCTGAATCTAGTACCCTTAAGAGTCAGGTCTCCATAAACATAGATTAAAAAATTAAAGAACTGATGCTTATGTAAGTGAGTATCTACTAAATATAGTCTCTGTCTTCCTAAATGATATTCAATTTGTATCATGTGTGTAAGTATGTGTTGAGAAAAGGCTATAAACCACTACAGAATCACAGAATTTCTAGGTTGGAAGAGACCTCAAGATCATCAAGTCCAACCTCTGACCTAACACTAACAGTCCCCACTAAACCATATCCCTAAGCTCTACATCTAAACGTCTTTTAAAGACCTCCAGGGATGGTGACTCCACCACTTCCCTGGGCAGCCAGTTCCAATGTCTAACAACCCTTTCGGTAAAGAAGTTCTTCCTAACATCCAACCTAAAACTCCCCTGGCGCAACTTAAGCCCATTCCCCCTCGTCCTGTCACCAGGCACGTGGGAGAACAGACCAACCCTCACCTCGCTACAGCCTCCCTTGAGGTACCTGTAGAGAGCGATAAGGTCACCCCTGAGCCTCCTTTTCTCCAGGCTGAACAAGCCCAGCTCCCTCAGCCGCTCCTCGTAAGACTTGTTCTCCAGGCCCCTCACCAGCTTCATAGCCCTTCTCTGGACTCGCTTGAGCACCTCCTTGTCCTTCTTGTAGCGAGGGGCCCAAAACTGAACACAGTACTCGAGGTGCGGCCTCACCAGAGCCGAGTACAGGGGGACGATCACCTCCCTGGCCCTGCTGGCCACACTGTTTCTTATACAGGCCAGGATGCTGTTGGCCTTCTTGGCCACCTGAGCACATTGCTGGCTCATATTCAGCTGACTATCAACCATCACTCCCAGGTCCTTCTCTGCCTGGCAGCTCTCCAACCACTCATCTCCCAGCCTGTAGCTCTGCTTGGGGTTATTGCGCCCCAGGTGCAGGACCCGGCACTTGGCCTTGTTGAACTTCATGCAGTTGACCTCGGCCCATCGGTCCAGCCTATCCAGATCCTCCTGCAGAGCCTTCCTACCCTCGAGCAGATCGACACACGTATCTAACTTGGTGTCATCTGCAAACTTACTGAGGGTGCACTCAATGCCCTCATCCAGATCATCAATGAAGATATTGAAGAGGACCGGCCCCAGCACTGAGCCCTGGGGAACGCCACTAGTGACCGGCCTCCAACTGGATTTGACTCCATTTACCACGACTCTTTGGGCCCGGCTATCCAGCCAGTTTCTAACCCAACGAAGCGTGCGCCAGTCCAAGCCAAGAGCAGCCAGTTTCTTGAGGAGAATGCTGTGGGAAACGGTGTCAAAAGCCTTGCTGAAGTCAGGGTAGACCACATCCACAGCCTTTCCCTCATCCACCCAGCGCGTCACTTTGTCATAGAAGGAGATCAGGTTCGTCAAGCAGGACCTGCCCTTCATAAACCCATGCTGACTGGGCCTGATTGCCTGCTTGCCCTGCAAGTGCTGCGTGATGACTCTCGAGATAATCTGCTCCATGAGCTTCCCTGGCAAACAATCCATAATTTATTCTGTTGGTGTTTTACTGTCTTTCAGTAAGCTCACCACATTCCTTTCAGAAAAATTTAAGACTATTGCTGCTTATTGTTGGTTGTTATTAGTATATCATTTTATATATTGTCCTGGTTTCAGTTAGGACAGTTATTTTTCCTCCTAGTAGCTGGTAGGGTGCTATGTTTTGGATTAGGATGAGAAGAGTGCTGATAATATGCTGATGTTTTAATTGCTGCAGAGCACTGCTTATACTAAGCCAAGGACTTTTCAGCTCCTCGCTCTGTCCTGCCAGCGGGCAGGCTGGGGGTGCAGCAAAAGCTGGGAGGGGACAAACCCAGGACAGCTGACCCAAACTGGCCAAGGGGGTATTCCATACCATCTGACGTCATGCTAAACAATATATAGGGGTGGCTAGCCGGGCTGGGGGGGCCGGCTGCTCGGGGTTGGACTGGGCATCGGTCAGCGGGTGGTGAGCAATTGCATTGTGCATCACTTGTTTGTACATATTATTATTATTATCATTTTCTATCTTAATAAACTGTCTTTATCTCAACTCACAGGCTTCACTTTCCCGTTTCTCTCCCCCATCCCAGAGAGGGAGGGGGGAGGGTGAGCGAACGGCTGTGTGGTGTTTAGCTGCCAGCCGGGTTAAACCACAACATATATATATACTCATACCCACACCATATATACCATTAGTATATCATTTATAATGTAGGTGTGACTAGGAACTTAATATAGACCTTTTCCTTGAAAGCTTTTTTTAAGGGGTCCTGCACAGTGTGTAGATGCAGGGCTTTAGAAGAAAGGTGTAGTTTAAGCTGATATTGAACTGCACTTAGCTACTCAGATGAGAAAGGAATTTTGCGCACATTTTGTAGGTGACTTGAGGGTTTTACTTTTGTATGTTTTCTCTGGTTTCAACTTTATTTTTTCCTGTTTTATTTTCTGGAACATATTTGTCTAGTAACAATTTAGATTAAATGTGGAAATATTTTCGCTGAATCCCCAGAGAACTGAATGGTGTGATGATAGTTCTGTTTAATCTGTTGATTAAACATTATGTGTAAAATAAGTTTTCAGTAGTAATTTCCCGTTTGTGATTCCAGTTCAGGTGACCAACACAATCTCATGTTTTGATATTGTGAGCATTGAGCATTTCTGATAATTTTAACTTTTTTTTTTTTTTTTTTTTTTTTTTCCAGTTTGAATATTCATCATGTTTTGAGCCTTTTCTTATTTTCCTGTAACTTGTTTCTCTCTTCTGATTTTACTTCCCAAATTCCTTGTTTCTTTCCTGTATTGATACAGGATCTCTATGAATTACCATTTATTTCATTTTCATTCCTTCTTCCCCTCAAGTTCATTTTTTCCTCTTTAGTTCTTTGATTACTCTTGGGGCTAAGGTTATAATTTAGTCTGTTCTGCTCTGCTGAAAAACAAACAAACAAAAAAAACCAACAACCTTCTCTCTTCCTGGACAGTAAATATTTCTTGAGCTTGCCTCCATGTCTTTTACTGTACTTTTTATTATTATTATCATGGAGTCTTGCTGTGCTGCTGTAATATCCTCTCATCTTTCAGAGGAAGTGCCTTCTTTCATCTAACCTCTGTGTCCTCCCTCTCTCACATTTTATGTTTCTGTGCTGCATGTAACACAATAGAGTGGGATGCCTATTGTTAGGGATTACAAAAAGATGGTTAATCCCACTGGTGATTTCTTTTAACAGCTACTTAGTGATATCTTCTCCGTATTTCCTGTGTTGCTAGCTATCATTTGAAAGTCGGAATTCTATCTTGAAACTTCAAGTCCTTGCAGAATAATAGCTATAGTAAAACAATTATTGATGTGTTTTAATAAAACAGATGAGAGCGAGCAGTGGGTTAAAATCATCATGAGGTAGAATGAGTAGAAACTGTGAAGGGCCATCTGAGCAAGGGTTCTGTGCTGCCTGCAAGATTATTGCAGTTAGAAGTAGGTTGAGCCTGTGATCGTGTACCTTAACAGACATTTTTATGGTGAATCACCACACAGTAAGTTTGTTTAAGGATGGCCATTTGAGAGGCTTTAATAAGTGTTTTTGCGATTAAGGGCAACAGGTTTAGTTCCTGAGTCTGACATAGATACCTTGTAGGATGTGCAGGAACTCTTTTAAAATCTTTATGCCTTAACTCTGTAAAATAGCAATGGTGATCTTCTTCCTAACCTTGTCCTTTTGAATTGTGACAGCTTAGGGAACTGTCTGATTCAACAGTACCTATGCAACAGATTTCCTCATGTGGAAACAGCACAAAATATCAAATCTAGAATCTTATTGCTTCTTTTGGTTCATGACTTCATACTGTGAAGACTCAAAACCTCTAGTTCTGCACCAGAGTTTTTCATGCTCTGCATCTTAGCTGGAGCTCAAGGATTTTAATCTTGCAAATAATAAACACCCTCATTCCACAAATGACTTCACTGGCATATGAGATTCATATTTACAGAACTGCACCTGTCACTAGATTGCTGTCTGGTTCATTGTCATGGTTTTGGTTAAGATAGAGTCATTTTATTTTAAATTTATTTATTTATTTATTTATTTAGTGGAGGCTCATATGAGGCTGTGCTTTAGATTTTTGATGAAAACAGTGGTAATAACACTGATGTTCTTAGCTCTTGCAGAGCAGTGCTTTCACAGTGCCAAGGGCTTTCCTGCTTCTCGTGCTGCCCTGCCAGCAAGGAGGCTGGGGGTGCATAAGGAACTGGGAGGGCACACAGCCAGGACAGCTGGCCCAGACTAACTGAAGGGATGTCCAATACTATATGGCATCATTCTCAACAATAAAAGCTGGGGGTAAAGAAAGAGGAAGGGGTGAGGACATTTGGAGTTATGGCATTACAATTGTTTCTTGGGAAGTGGCTGAGCACCTGCTTGCCAATGGGAAGCAGCTAATGAATTCCTTGTTTTGCTTTGCTTGTGCACCTGCCTTTTGCTTTACCTAGGAAACTCTATATCTCAAACCCCAAGTTCTTGCACTTTTACCTTTTTGAAGCTCTTCTTTGTCTCACCTGGGAAGATTTAGTGAGCAGCTGAATGGTGCGGAGTTGCTTGCTCAGGTTAAAACCACAACATTGTCACAACTGCAAGAGCAAACTTTAGATGTGTGAAGTGAAAGTGCAGGCATAGCATGGAGAAAACCATTTGACTAGGACAATATAGACAGTCTTGTCCTTTTTCACATTTTACTTTGTCTGATGTAGCTTCTTTCCCAGAATTATAACTACATTTCGTTCAACAAAGAGCAGCAGAGCCATTGGTTTAACTAAGCCTTCAGCAAAAGTACTGCTTCCTCTTCAAGGGAAAAAGAACAATTTCACTAAAAATTGGGAAATATAAGTACTACTCTTTAGATACCCACTTCTCTTCATTCTTTATGCAGCAAAAAGCTACCCTTTCAGTGTAGTTGTCCCAGCCTTATTAGGACATAAGCATGACTCTGCCTACTGATATATCTGAAAAAAAATATCTTTTTCTTGCCAGCACCTAGGACAGAATTTAAATATTTTCCAAATAATCACCAAGCATTTGTTATAAGAAAAACTGAACTCATAAGAAAATGTCCTTATTCACATATTTATGCAGCTCACTGACTGATATGCATGACGTACCCCAGTACCACCAGTTATCATAATACTAAATTCAGTGTCTGGATTTTGCTATTGAATGTTGTGCTTTTAGTTCTTGAGGTGTTTATAGTAATTCTTCCATTCTGTATAAGATTGTGCCATCATAGATTTGTGCACACACTTCTATTTACATATACAAAAATAACTTTTTCTCTAGTTTATTGTGTAATAGAAAAAAAAAATGGAATTTACTATATTAAGGCATATGTTCTCTTTCACAGACGTATACAGATACCTGCACTCCCCCCATACACTCCCATACTCCCCCCTATTGTTTATGTGCTTAAGAAAAAAAATCTTTGTGCTATTGTTACTTGGTACTTCTTGGTATTTTTTAGTCTTTTGAAAAATCTTAGGTCCTCCAAGGCAATGAGAATATGAGAAGAAAAAGATTATAGGTGGAGATTTCTTTCTTTTAAGACAAAAAGTGAAAGTAGGAGGGTTTGGAACAATGTAACATCAGTACTTCTTGCTTCTCTCTCATTTTATTTGCAAGACACATTCAAAACCAAACCATTTCTAGGTAAATTTACATGGGCAGAAATGGACCTTAAAAAAAATTAAATATAAATTTGAAGTTAACAACATAAAAACTGGCCAAATCCATAGAGATCATAAAAATAAACATCAAAACAGGCATTTCAGAACAGATAGTGCCAGGAATTAAAAGAATTTGCTAAAGATTCTGGACTGCCTTCTGTGGCAGTCCCATTATTGCTCAAGTCTGAGTGGCTTCAGATTCCTCATGCATTTTGTCTTCATGGTTCCCTTATTGCTCATTCCTCCTTCTTTCTCATAAAATGTTTCTTTCTAGTGAGTAGAATAGAATTGAGAATTGCTAGGAACTCCCCCAAGAATGGCTGATCACCCAAACCTGTATGTTTGATTGTAAAAAGATCTTCAGACAAAGAAGACAGTTAATGCTTCTTAGTAGTTCACTCTCAACAAGACATGAAAGACTCCCATGTGATGGAGCATGAAGTTCCTGGAGCTGATTAGTGAAGCAGAACTGTTTAGGCTTTAAAGTCAATGGACAAGCACTGCACATTGGTCTTTTGGGGGATTCATTTGCACAGTACAGTGGGTTTACATGACTCATAGATCTTGCAGTAGTGACACGAGAGAAGATAGTGATGAGTTTTCTTCCTAGGTTTGCAAAGAACAAAAACAGAAGGGAAAAGCTTCTGGGAAGGAATAACTGGCTGGATAGGGAGTTTTGTGAAAACTGAACTGTGCTTTGTAGGTAACAGCCATCAGTTTTGCATCTCCTATCTCAGTAAACATGGAAACAATTTTCTAAAGCTTATGTTGGCCAGGATCAAACTGAAGAAAGAGCAGAAGGAAGGAGGAAAAAGACCAAAGATGCGTTTACTTAGCAGGAAATTAAGATATTAAGAAAAAAAAAAAAAAAAAAAAAAAAGACTGTAGTCTATTATTATCTATTTTCCATTACAGAGAACTTTGGTAACAAAATGTAATTTTTCATTTATGAACCTTAATTTGTTTTTGATAGGTATTACTCAAGTCCAGTAAGAATATTTGCAAGTTGAAGTTATGAACATTTCTATTTAGAATCAGTTTAGGAAGGTTCAAATTGACAAAGCTGACCTCCTCAAAACTATTATTATTTGTGTCACTGATTAATTTGAGAATAATCTTGTACACTCATAGATCATATCAAAATATTCAGAGCACAGGATGGGTATTTGTTGTTGCTATCAGTTACCAATCACCAAAGGATGAGAGAACAGTATAAAAACTTATTTAAAGGCTCCTCTGTAATGCATAGGAGGGAAATGTTATCCCTGTTGTTACTGGGAGGCTGGCAGTTTCAAAGCTTCATGCTGTTAATACTAAAATATCCTTTATAGTGTACAACAATAATATTGTATTCAACACTCAAAATTCTTTATATTCACAGTCAAACAGAAACTGATCTGGGAACTACCTGGCAATGCTTGCTGAGGTGTGCATGATTATGTCTTTAACATAAACAGAATAAATTCAAATCATACTTATACCTTGTGCTTTAAAAAGATCAGATTCTGTGCAACAGGAACAACTAAGAGTTAAATTTGCAGGGAGAAAACACTTAAATGGAAAAATGAAAAAGGAATCTGTTTAAGAACACTTTAATAAATGTCAAAAAAAAGTCAAAGTTACATACTTTGAGGAAAAACCTATTGCTTAAAAAATCTCTCAGCCCTGCTTACAATGAAAAGGAAAATAGCTAAATTTGAATGTGTGTCCCAGCCCAAGTCATAAAATGGCTTGGGTTGGGAGGGATCTTAAAGATCAACTCCAACCCCCAATGTTTGTACATATATACACAAATGTGACAAATGGCAGAATTAGCAGGACATGAGTATGAAAATTTAAAAAGGGATGCAAAAAGACACATAAAAATTTGTAGTCACCTGATGTAAAGATATCAACATTTAAGTATGTCAAAATCATGAAAACCATAACAATAACATTGTTGCATTACTGAGATTTCTCAATAATACTAGAAGTATTTCTGTTCCATGTTTCAGTTAATGAATGTGAACATCAGATGATCACCATGAATAAATATAATTATTTTATATATCATATATAAAAATATATTTTATTTATATATATAACTTGTATATCTCAAACAATAATCTAGGATAATGGCAAATAGAACTCTTCAAATCAGCAGAAAATGCTTGCAGATAAGGGAACTAAAAGCAGCAATTAATGATCTTCAACACTATTTTAGAAAAGCAGAGTGTATCCCAGAGAACTTGAATAAAGTTACAATGACACTAATTTTTGAAAAAGAAAAATAGTATGATTTAGGTAATTACAGGTTTGTTAGCCCACGATCAGTTCTGGGCAAACTAAAGGCATATTTCAGGCACACAAGACTCTAGTAATGAAGGAGTTAACGAGGGGGAAATAACAAATACAAGTCAACATGGTTTTCTGGAGAAGGGGCTTGTTTAACTGAGTTAATACTATTTTTCAAAATGAAATTACATGTCTGTTTTATAAATGTAATATTGTTTATATAATAGACTTCTCTCAGACATTTGGAATGATACTCACATGATGTATTGATTTGTAAGCTAGAGTGATACAAAATCAATGGGACACACGTTGAATGCATTGAAAACTCATTAAAGGATGGATCTCAAAGTCTAATTACAAAAAGAGAATTTTTGTCAACTGTCTGTGTTTTCCACAATAATCTGTTCTCAGCCCCACACTGTTTAACAAACATATCAATAACTTGGAAATAAAAATTAGAACGTAATTATGGATTATGTCTGTAAATAACACAGACTTGGGGGAGCATGGAAAGGAACAGATTGCTGAATGATCTGGCAGTTTGAAGGTATCAGGCAAACACTATGTGTTTTAGCTGAGCCAAATCTAAGATTATATGTCTGGAAAATAAAAAAAGTCTGGAAAATAAAAATATTGGATATACACATAGAATGGAAAGCAGTGGCAGAAAAGAGGTCATGGGGGTCAGAGATGGTCTTCATGCTCCCTGAGCATGATTCAAAAACCTAGTATAATCTTTGAAGGTTTAAATGCAAGGGAACTGAGTAGGAGTGAGGTTAAATTAAGTCTGCATTTGGGACTGGTGAGACTGCTGCTGGAATACTATTTGGTTCTGGTGTCTACACATTAGATGGATATTGATGAACTGAAAGGGATTCAGAGAAGAGCCAAATGAATGCTTGCAGGCTTGGAAAATGTGGTTTGTTATGAAAGACTCAGGCAATTCTAGTTATCAAGGAAAGATTATACGGTGACCTGATGGCAGCTTAAGTATGGTGGCAGGGGAAAGGGGTCGGTCAGGAGGAATAAATTTGATAAGGTTCTGCAGGGTAACAAACAAAGGTGAAATGATTGTGAGTTCAAACAAGAAAAATTTTGACTAAAAATGAAGTGCAAATTTCAATGACTGTGCAAACTGACCACTGGAACAACTTTATAAGGGCTGCAGTAGATTTCCTATAATTTCAAATTTTAAATTCAACGTTGAATTTATCTTTCCTAAGAAGAAGAAAAAAGTCAGGGAAAAAGCATTCTTGGTCATGCATTTGGGATCAAAATGAGTAGCGTGATCTGTGCCTTGTGTTATTCATGTCACAGTAGACAATCACTGGGACCATTTCTGTCCTTAAAAATCTATGAATCTTTTTCTTCATACTGACTTCAGGGGATAAGATTGAGCCAAGAGAAACAGAACCAGAATGTCAAGTAAAACCCTCTAGCAGTGACTTCCATTAATTTCTGGAATGGCCTCCCAAGAGGTGAGCTGGAGGGAACAGGGGGAGACATTACTGAGTTATTTAAAAGGCGAGTGGTAAATATAATGGGAAAAAAAAAAAAAAAAATCTTGACTTTGAGACAGCAACCAGAAACTAAGTTCAGACATCTTTTCTTACCCTGTTTTTAATGGTGTTGAACATTTAACTGGGCCGCAACTGGAAATGAAACATGGTATTTCCAACATTTCCTTTATTCCCCAAAGCTGTCAGTCCCAGATATTTGTCCCCCTGGGATAGGGGAAACCCACCTTTCAGGACTCTAGTGGTCACTGCTATTCTCCTCCATATTTAATAGTTTAACTTGTGGACTGAGAAGAGAAGCTAGCCGAATACTTTCCTACCAGAAGTCTGAGCTACTGTAGTGGAGCCATGAGGTCATTGAGAGGGTTTCTTTATCCTGTGTTAACTGGGGGGTTTGTTCTCTGCCTCCCATTACCTTCCAGACTTTCTATCTCCCACCCTATCTCAATCTGTTTGTTTGTTTATTTATTTATTTATTTATTTATTTATTTCTTCTCCCATTTGCTGCCATCTCTTCATTTCCGGAGACAGCTTGTCTTTTAAGGGGATTTTAAAGCAATGTGCTTGGTTTAGCTTAGTAGAACAATGTCTGAGGGGTATTGCTCTCAGTTTATGCCTCATAAACATTTTGGAGGAAGACAGGGTATTTGAGTTAAAAGTAAATACTTGCACAGAAAGAAATTGATATACTTTTATTTTATTATTATTATTATTATTATTATTAAAAAACTAACTTGCTGGAAGAGGGAAAAGCCAAAACAGTTTTAAGATAGACCCTGATATTTTTAATCACGATTACCTTCAGTATCAAAGGACTGGAGTGACTGAGTTTCTTCCAGGTTGTATGTTTCTGTGAAACATATTTCTATGTCTATTTTTACACGGCACTTCTGCTTTGGAAGGTCTCTGGTGGCTGTGTATTTATTATACAGTATAAACCTATAAGTCTGATACTGTCGGTCATGTTTGGAAACTCACTGCTTTCCTATTCATGACATGCAAGCATCTGTCACTCAAACTTGTTCATAAATTCAAATTTACTAATAGGTCTCCTGCATGCTTCTGTTTATTAAGGAGCAGAAGGGTGACCCTGGATATAGAAGCAATGGCTGCAATCACATGGTTGTAGCTTATAAAGTAGTAAAAGTTCTGGTGTACCAAAAGGAGAACTTCCAAATTAATAAAAAACTTCCTCAGCCATGCATACTAAAGGAAGTCTCTTGCAGTGAAAAAAAATGAATTTACATGAAAAAAAAATGAAGAAATAAACATATATTTTTTCTCTAACCAAGTTTATGATCATGAAGCCTGAAAACACATTCAGTTTTTATGATTCCCACAATATAAATTGCCTTGCTGAACCTTTAGGTTTCTGTCTGGTGGTTTTTTCTCCCAGAGGAAGAAAAAAAAAAAAAAGTGTTACACTAAAAGGTTATTTTCCTCTGAAAAAGAATTGGTGTTGTTATAATCCATGTTTAGTTTGAAACAGCTGTCTGAATTAAGAGGGATTCTGAGTGTTTGTGGCTTCCTCCAAAAGCAAAGGGACACCTGTGAGGAGAAGGGACTCAGGATTTTACCCAGAACTGAGATTTCCTGAATGGAAGTTATTAAGGAAGTGCTGAGCAATATTTGCTATAACTCAACAATACTGATACTCTTTAACTTTGTTCTCTTGAGTTTGCCAATCTCCTCTGGCTTGTACTCCAGGGGAATTAACAGAGGTTTTAGTTTTGTGGCTAATTGGCTGAGGCTACAGTAGTAACTTGCTGTTGAGATTTAATTGCAAGTGCAGGGCTTGCTGCATTAGCACTGTGTTCTGAGCACGAGCAGAGTGCTCGCCATAGCTGACTACATTGTGGGCTAATGCCAGCTCTTTCTATCCCAAGCCAAAAAACACAGTCTTTATGAACAACAAGAAAACCTAAATAACACCGAGTAATACTTCAAGAGGGAAGAAGACTTACAGTCTCTGTGTGTGCAGATGTTTTTTTCTGCCTTTCAGGGCATGTTTAAGTCAGTTTAGTGAGATAAGTGGGTAGGTCACCTTGTTCACGTAACCCCGTGTTAGGATTGGATTTGGCTCATTTTAACGCAATACCATTAGGCAGAGCTGATGCTTAAGTGCGGTCCTGAATATGTTTCCATTCCCTTTCCTTGAGAAATGTGAGGATCTAGATACCAACAAGTTTGCAACCGTTGGCTCAAGGGCACCACTAACCAGGTTCCCTGCTGAGGACCAGCTGAGGACTGAGGTTCCATGTAAATGTACCAGTTTTGCTCCATGGTAACTCAGGAGTTTCTGCCCTCTGAAGTTCATCTCAGTGAGGGTGAAACTATTCAGGGAGTAGGATGTTGTAACATGGAGTGCAGCAATGACAAAATATTTTAAAAAATTGAGCTTTAGCCAATTACTTTGCAAGGACGGGGCATTCTATACTCACTCCCAGTATCCCTGCAGCAAGCACATCTGAATCATCAAAATCTTCTCAAAGCCAAATTGATTTTTTTTTATTTTTTTTTTTAATTTCCCTTTGGCCACCGAAGTCAAACAAACCAACATGATTTTCCCTTCCAGCAGGCAGCTTATGATGACTGTGTGGCAGCCCCATGGTTTTGGAGGTGACACTCCTCTAAGGTGGCTTTTATTTGTAAAGAAGGAGGTCAGCTTTGCTGAGCTTCCCCAGGGTACCCAGGATGGTCAGAACAGAGTCAGAAACAATTCCCCTTGGTCACCCACCTCAGGTCTCTTGCCACTAAACATTTTGTGTAATGCACATCTATCCTGAGTCTTGGTCTTCATGTCCTGTCACATCTAGTGATCCTTTGGGGATACATATAAATATAGTCCTTAGACTTAATCCCCATATTTTCTGGAACAATCTAGTGAACTTACAGGTCATACTGTACTTTACTACCCTCCCTGCTTGCAAAGAAAAGGAAATTATGGGATTGATTGTAACAAGGTTTTCCAGAGATGTGTACCCTTCTCGTTGTCCTTTATTACAGGACATCCTACCAGTCTTCTCGAAAATAGATATCAGTTTTAAAGAAGATGAATGGTACTTGCAGAAATTGAGAAATGTATTTTATTAATTTTTTAAACCCCTCTTGGAAGATATTGTGTGTTTCAGTCTAGGTCTTGAACATCTTTAGAGACAGGTTTCTACCACAAAGATTATAAACAGAGCTGACTTCTAAAGTTTGCATGTAAGAAGTACTTCTCTGTATGGGCCCACTTCCAAGGCTGTGAAATATTTTCAAAGCATGGATTATATTTAGATTCAAATTTAAAATACCTCAAAATGTTGGTTTATTAAATATTTTCCTTTACACTCAGTCTCTGTGCACTATATATGGTACAAAAGACTGTCTGCTTAATCATGTATAATTTTATCTTCAGCTCCTAGAAACCTTATGTTTCTATTTTCCTGATTAAGCCAGCACTGATCGCAAATCTGCTTCAAGATATGCTTAAAATAATACAGTGCTCCAGTTTTTGGGCAGTAAGAAAATGCTCAAAATATGAAAACCTCAGAGACTGAGGAGCATGGGAAGGATCATGGAAGTAAGGATGGAAAGATAAGAGGAGTAAGGACTGCAAGGATGGGAAGAGTTGTGAAATTAAAATTTCAATGGTAGTAAAGCAGGTTTCTTCCAAAAAAGGGTGAAAAGCTCTGACAGCCAGAAGAACCTACCATCCATTTTTCCTTCTATTTCTAGGCTGCAGATTGATAGAGATTTTCATTCTCCAGCTGTAAATCTAAAGTCATATAGTAGAATACAGTCAAAAGAAACACTAAAAAATAAAATAATAATCTTATGTGCTAGGTAATTAAGAGTGAACAATATCTTTCTGTGCTTTATATTTTTTGTTGAAGTTTTTTATCTCAGTAGTATGGACTGAAAATATATTTCAATTATACAGCTATGCATGTCTTTTATATTTGGTGGAAATGTTTCAATGGGTGTTTCAGTTATCCATTTATTGATCTTAATGTATTTTTAATATGCAGACACCGGTCTCTGCTAGCTGAGATATATCTTCTTTTCCCTAGTTGAGTTCTTCAAATTAAAAATAATTATTTCTCTTTTATAATAAGGAATATATGGTAGGCTTCCATCTTGTGGGCAATATCTGCTATGAGCTGTCCTTTAATTCATGAGATTAATCTGTGCTTGCAAAGGGAAATCTGAATGTGCGTAGCAGAGTTTGGATATAGAGTGCAGGAGAAAAAAGATTAGGGAGAGATGTCAATAAAAGAGAGTTTCTGGGTAGAGATTCAGTTGTAAAAAAGAAGAACCAGCAGCTGACTTAGGACTTTTTACTCTTTTATTCACTATTTGAACCCTGGTTTTGGTAGAGAGAAGACCAAAGTGGAGAATAGGCTTTTTTCAATGAAAGGATTCTTCCCTACTTGTATTGTAAGAATTTATAAAACCCCTGTTTAAATTAAAAAGAAAACAGAGCTGATGAACATTTGAGAATCTGGGCTGGACCTCTTTTATTACGTCCTCTATAGAAGTGCTCTAATATGTCAGAATGAGCCCTCCTGGTTGGCAAATCTTGTGCTATACTACTGTATATTCTTGATAGAAATAAAAATGTACAAAATAGCAGGTCAGTCATGATCTGAGCAAAAATGATATTTTGGACCCTTCTGAAGAATCTGTTCCTGGTTCCTCGTGATCAGTGCTGAAATCATTGATGGAGTGGTCAATGACAAGTTGGGTGAAAGACTTGCTTCCTACAAGGAAGCTTCAGTGTTTCAACATTGTTTAGGAATGGAAAAGATGCTCTACCACAGCTTCACTCCAAAATAGAAACATTTCTGAAGATCCTTATTTGGGAAGGGTAGCATTCTGTGTCTGGGATATTTTGAACAACATAACACTTCTCAATGTTTGTGATTACAAATCCTTAATTTAGGTGGCTAAATGTGGGAGGATTTGCTTCTTATTCATGCAGACTGTGCTTTCTCCTTTCATTGAGTCTCACTGGATCCTGACTGCAAATGTTTCATGACCCAGTAATTCCAGAGAGATTGTTTCTGGACTGAAATATACCTCCCAAGAAGTACTGCCTCCTACAGGCACTTGTCATCACTTGGGGAAGGCTTAAAAATGAGAGAGGAAGTAGATGAGACTGGTAAAGACTGAACTGTGCATTACCTTTCAATGTAGGTATTTTGGTCATTTGACCCTTGGGTCAGAAAAAATGACCCTTGGGTCACTTTTAATCAGTGATTAGCTGGCTTACTCCAGCAACTACATTTATATGTTGTGTCTTGTTCCCTCTGTTGGTCAATGGGAATCATAATTCCTGCTTTGTAAAGTGTTTTCAGATAACCAGCTCTGTCAAAGGGCTGTGAATTGATTATGGTTATTTCCTATGCTAGGGTTCTCAAAGGAAATATTCTTTCTTCTGTTGAAACTGGGAGCAGATTTTGTTGAAATATCTTTGCGAAGATCGTCTTTGATACTAGGGGTAAGAACATATTTCCAAGAGTCCCAACATGGTACACTAGCGGTGAAAGAGAAAATGTGATGAGATTTTGATGCACAAAGAAAAAACACAATAAGAAATCCACCCAAAGCAGGTATCAACTTATTCACCCTGGAGAAAGAAATCACGAGGAAGAGTAATAGTAAAGAAAATAGTGCAAGGCAGATGGTTGTGTCTTCCACTGTCACCTTGGAAGACAGTGAGCAATGAGGGAAGCCAAGGAGGAAATGAAGGAAAATGTAGGTGCAAATCACAAATTCAGTATCAGTTAAAATATTGGAAATGTTTGAAGGGAGATGGGTTGAGTATGAAGCTAGAGGGTGGTAAAAGATGAAAAGTCCTTTGAACTGCACAGCAACCAGCACAGGAGTAAATATGGTAGATTTTTGAGCATAGTTAATTTGCTTAATTTTATGAAAATTCTGTTTCTTGGTAATGTTTTTGCCCTCTTCTCTTCACTTTCCAAAATAATGCAAAACAAAACAAAACAAAAACAAAAACAAAAACAGAAAAAAAAAGAGGAGGGGGGGGAACCTCATAATAGAGGAGAAAGTTGTCCTTTTTGCAACATCTTCCAGCTGCTCAGTTCCAGCACAGAGGTTTCTGTCAAGTACTTTGTATCTTCAGTCAAGCTAAACAGGGAATGATTAATCAGGAGATCAGGGTGGCTGCAATCAGTTCCTGTATGAAACCACTGGGAACTGTGAGTCCATGGTTAGGGATAGCATGGAAATAGGCAGGCCATCCCTAGGGAGGGGCTCCAGGAAAATGAGAAAGGACATCTCTTCCATTTGCAACCCAGGCAACTTCCACTCAGGAAGCTGAGGAAAATAGCTTATTTTTTGTCTCCATCAATTCAGTACTATTAATTTGGATACACCTGCCATCTATCTTAGCAGTAGTATATTACAACCACTTTTTTTTTTTTTTTTTTTTTTTTCCCTAATCCTGTAATCTCCTAGTTTGAATCAGTTTCAGTCTTACACTGCTTATTATTGTACTGCAGGGTTTCTTCTTCCTCATATTGATATTTTATGGAGCATTGACATGCTTTGCCACCTCAGTGCAGGACTTTCTCATGAGGCAAGGAGTTAATGTCCTCATTTATACTTACATGAAGCTGGGGATACTTTTCTCTTCAAAGAAACATGCCAGCAGAGTGAAAATATATATATATATATATACAGTTTTTCTAGATGATGTAAAATGATCTTTCATTGTTCTGTGAACTTGGGGTTCTGGATGAAAAATGTGAGAGAGTGTTCTCACAGATGGAAAAAAAACAAAAAATGAAAAAAAAAAAAAAAAAAAGCTCCAAAGAACTTGCTCTCATATCATACTAGGGAGAAATAGGACCCAATGCCCCTTGTATAATTAGTTGACCCACAAGCACAGGGCAAAAGATGGGAATACCAATATATACATCTATAAAATAGACTGTTTTATTAGTGAGCTGTCATAGTAGCCATCATAAAGATACTTACAGAGAGCAAACAGTGTGTGTTGCTTGATAATTCACTAAATTAACTGAGAAAATCGCTGTGTCTTCCTAACTCACAGTTGGTGTGGTTTTGGCAAATTTGCTTCCTTTCTTTTAAGCAGTGTTCTTCCTCCAGGACTCCCTCCATCTCAGCAAGTTCCTTTGTAAGCTTTAGGCTCACCATACAAAACACAGAAAGAAAATGTAATTCCATTGATGGACTCTGTATTATGCTATGATATATGTAATAATGCAATTGAAAGGATAATCATGTTTTTGTATTAATCCTCTTGTATGAAAAACCTGTAATCTACCAGAACAGAATATATAGGCTATTAACTTGTTCCTGCACCAGTCTTTTGACAGCAGACCACAGAACACTAACAAATAGATATATTTCTCATAGGTTTGTTATGAGTTTTCCCAAACTTATTAAAAAAAAAAAAAAAAAAGTATCTGCATGAGCAGAGGTGAAAGTTTTAAAACTATAAAACTTTCTGATCTATAAAAATGACATATTTATAATTGAATATTTCTAGGGCACTTGCTCCTTTATTATCTAGGTATTATAAAGATGACATGATGGACATGATGTAATGTCTGTATATATTGGTGGAAACATTAGTTTATATGTATGTGTGTATGTTAAGCATACTTGTACATTTCCAGAGGGTGACAACACTGTGCTGTTAGCTCTCCAGCAATTAGCTGGAGAGGATACCCTTGAAAATGTGGTAGTGATTCACACAGAGAAGACAGCAAGAGCAGAAATATTCTAGGACTCAGCTAATTATAAAAAACATAAATAAAAATTATAGACAGAGAAAAGAGGTGAAAGGGTCAGAAAGAGCTCAGAAGTGCAGAGATACCAACCAGAAAGACTGTTGGTACAGCACACGTTTCCAGAAGAAGCTGGTGGGTTTCTTCTGCTAAAGTCCTGCCCAGATGGAAGGGGTGGAATAAGGGAAAAATCCTCACTGTGCCTGGGAGAGTCCTTGTGGATTTCAGCATGCCAACTGGTGATGGAGCAAGCCTCTGCAGAAGGACACTTCAGATGCAACAGAACACCTCTGGGTAAAGTCCCCCAAACACGATAGAAATTCTCTGATTGTGGAGGAAAATCTTAAAATAAGAACCAGTGGGGGCCGGGATTGGGAGCAGGCAGTGATTCAGGAAGTATATTGCCATAATACACAACTTAACCTTTTGGGAAGGATCCCTTCAGGCACGGCTGACAAATCATCTGCTGTGCAGCCCAGACAGTTTTATCTGGCATCCTGGTGTACTCACTAGGTCATGAAACGGAAGAAGGAAATCACAATATTTATGACTTCAGGGAAGGAATGTATGCAGGCAGATTGAAACTGAAGGTGTCAAGGTTTATTAATCAAGTTTTGCTTTGGTACAAATATCAGTTACTGGGAACAAAGTGGTACTTAAATAAACATTTATACTGGGCTTTCTCTGGTGACACAAGTAGCTTCTGTCCTCTCTCTTGTGGCCAGTGCCAATCTGGTTGTTTTTTAGTTGTACCTGTTTTCCAGTCTGGTTCTCTACCTGGCCTCCCAAATTCACATGCTGACACCATGCAGGTGTAGAAGCAAGCAGCAAGGCATGGAGGAGAAATATCAAAAGATATTCAAGCTCTACTGACACCAGCTTCTAACTGTTGCCAGGTGAGAGATTGAAATGGCTTCCTTTGATACAGATAGCACCTGTTAGCATGGTTTTATATTTCTGAGCAACTTAAAAGCCTGTCTTTGCTCAGGAAAGGAAGACTTTTTTGAGATCTTTGGAGTGAAAGGAAATAATTAAAAATCAGGACCCCTTACCCTCTGCAGAATTAGGGACTTGCTTTGCATTTTGACAATGCTAGTAATGTAATCCTTTGTATTTTGTATATCAGTCATTCACCATGGGTTAATCTTAACATCATTGTCACTTTTACTAGCACATTCTTACCTTCGGGAGGATCTTAGAAACCAAACTGCCTAATTCTAGGTTTTCTTCTAGAAAAGGAAACTCTGTCCTGAATGGGAAATTAATGTCTGTATTTTTCTTTTCCAGACAAATGTATGTCAAGCTGGAAACCTAAGAGAGAAGTCCATTAAATTTTCCTTAAATCCATGTCTCTGTAGCTAATGGTGTTTGAAAGAATGTCACCTTGTTAAAACTGTCTCTATGTTGACTTTTTCCTTTCTATTGGGAATGAGTTGCATTCTAATTTAACAACCTCAGTAATTTCCTTAGCTGTCAACCCAAGTGGTCTCTTTCAAATGTTACGATCAATGTGAATGTCCTCCTACTTACAATAAAGGAAGTTCTGAACTCAGGAGTGCTGACTAGAATGAATGAGCAAGAAATCACAAAACTGTGAAAAACAAAAAGCAAAAAGCAAGGGAAAAACTCAAATCACTATACAGATATAGTAATCTGTGGCACGTGCGGTCTCTTTTAATTGCTAATACAGAAACTTGCTTATGGATAGACTGGAGATAACAATTGTTTATTGTCAACGTGTTAGCAATGTAAAACTAATTATACTCCTCCCTAAATGTAAATAATTAACAACAAGTATCTCCTCAGCCTTTTATTCATCTGCTTATCATTTTGGGAACAAGTGCTTTATCTGGGCATGGGCACGTGTGATCAGGAACAACAGGCAATAATTACAGCAATCACAGATGTTACAAACAGTCTGCACCAGGGGAACTCTCCCTGGAAGCCTGCTGAGGTTTTGCCCCTATATTTTACAGCATCTGTTAGAACAGTGGGATTTCCCAGGCATAACATCCATTGTAAGATCTCTGAAAGTGTTATGCACTTGGGATAGGATTCATTTCCAGATTAACACGCATTATTTAAGTGTCTGCATGTCTAAGTGTTCACTGGGTGTCTTTTCAGTCTGTAGAGGGCTAGTCACTACAGAGCGTGGAGTCTAGAGAGCTGTTCAGTTGACTGAATATAGGTGTAAACTTCAGAGCTAGCTGAACAGCTTTCCATACTCAGCAAATGTTATCGACTAGATCCTCATCAACTTTAATAGGCATATAAACACTCAGTTCATGCATCAAGCTGTTTCTGTTGCCCATATGTAGGCATTTGAGACATTAGTTTATTCAAGACATCCAGTTGCAGCTGGTAGGAATCAGGACCAGTACCCTCCTGGAACTGCAGGAAGAGTCCAGAAGGGATAGTGTAATGCAGTTAAAATGACTCACCTGGCGCCAACTTCCACCTGTAAACTGGTGCCTTTATCTAGAACTGAATCTTTCAATTAGGCTTTTGCCAGTCTTGATGTTGTGGTGGTCCTTGACTCAAAACACTTGAAATGGTGTTCATCTAAATATCTACACCTAAATATTATACTAAATATCTACACTGTAGACGTCTGTCTCTTGTGAGGCAGAAGGTACCCACATACTCTGATCCCTCTTAAGTCTGTGGACAGAAATGGGTACTTTTAGAATACGTTTTGTCCATCCTACTATGAAGAAATATTTTTAAATGAAATAAATCATAATCTGGAAGTGTACCTGTTTATCTCCTGTGTCTATAACAGAGTTTACACTAGTAACTTGAAAGTAGCAGTATACCAGTTTGAAACCCAAGTGGGTTTTCATCTCATGAGTTAAATGACACATTTATGGCTGCGCTCAGTGCATAGGTTCCCACTAAATCAGCAGTGTTCTCTGAAGTCCAGCCAGTGGAATTCAGGGTATGATTCATCAGTTTGTTCACAAATAAAAAGAGGTATCCACTTCAGGATGCAGTGAATTGTTTCCCAAAGTCCAGTGGTCATACTGAGCAGGTTTCAGTAGTTATAAAAAGAGGAGGTCTCTCACTTTGTACAAACAGTCTGTCTTATGAGTTTTTTTACGTATCTTTTTGAGCAACTAATTTTCACTCATGTCACAGAAAGTTTTAATGCTTTTAAACAGGTGCTAGGAACCTAAATACTTCTCTGTTATGGACAGCTGAAGGTTGCCTCTGCAGTCTCTATCATTAATCACCAAATTACAGTGGCTTGGAGAATCAATCCCTTAGTTTAGGGAAGACATCATGGTTTATATCCAGAGTGAGGAAAACATGCAGGTCCCTATCTATCCATTAAACATTTATGATGTTATTTTTTAAAATTTATTTTTTCATTTTTATTTTTTTTTAAATCTAAATAGTCTGGAATCAGGGGCTTCAGGGAGGCACCAAATTAAGAAAGAGTAGTTTAACTTTATTGTTAAAGTACTTAGACCCCTTTACACTTTCTTACGAAGAAACAGACATTTGCTATGGTTCATCAAGGCTGAGCATGTTAAATGATTACTTTTGCATTTCATAGAGTAATACATGTCAGAGCAGACCATGATCTTTTTTTTTTTTTCCTTTTTTTTTTTCTTTTTTTTTTTTCTTTTTGGGTGGTCCTTTGGGGACCCAGGAGTTGGACTCAGTGATCCTTGTGGGTCCCCTCCACCTCAGATATTCTATGATTATAAGCAACTTATACAAGAGCATAGGTAGGATCTTGTTCAAGAGGGAGGTGTTTCTGTGCCACTTGTGAAGAAGCAGCAAGGGATGGAGGAAAAGGTGCTGCTGGATATATCTCATGGTTTCTGAATTGGAGAGATGGTTTATCATGTTACTGCAGCCAGACCACACCCTACTGGGTTCATCAATGCAGAATGCTGCACTGAGAAACCCTGTAGGATGCTTCCAGGAGCTTCTCTAAAGTGATGCCAGGAGCTGCTTTAAAGGCTGCCAGGAACTCTTGGGGAATCGTTTGAAGGCAGAGAGTTTAGAAAGAAGTGGTCTGATGCCCCACTGGTTTTGTTTAAAGGAAGCAAGTGCTACAAAATCTAAAGTAACACAGGTGTATCACCACAGAGGAGCAGAAGATGCCTGTTTGTTGTCTGCCTCATAGAAATTCAGGGAAAGGGAGAAAAACTGCTTTGGAAAGTTGTCCAACTTTCCTCTAGGTACAAAAGCAGCACATTTAAAAGTCACTGGAAAGGAAATGGATAAATACCTGATTTTTTGAAAGTGATGACTATTTGCACCTGTTGTCTGCAGAAAGATTTGATGCTTTCAGCTGATGTCCTCATCTTCTAGAAATACATTCTGACTGGTGACTTGTACTGAGACAATTTGCTGTGAAAAGCAAAAAGTATCATGTGCATGTAAACTGCAGTCTTGATCCCTGCAAATTAACAGTGACTCAGAATTCATCAGGTGGCCTTCAGTGATAGGTGCCAATTCCATCCAATCCTGGAGACAGTGTTGTGTCATTTTTTTTTCCTCTGCTGCTAATTTAGATTAATGCTTTTTATTGTTGGTTGTCAGCTTTGACTGATTGAACAGTAAAGTTACATTTCATTTCCCCTCTTTCATTATGGTACTTTGTGAAGAAAAATACAAATGAATTCAGATGTTTAATTAAAGCACAGAAATATTTTTTCTGTCTCTGATTTCAAGAACAAGCCTAGAGAAATGTACTGATTGGGTTCCTGATTGTGTTAGTGTAAATTCACTAATTGACTGCTCTCTCTGTAGTTCAGACTGAAGTTGTTATTTATTGCCAGTTTATGTCTTTCCAGGATGCTGTAAATATCTGCAGAAAGAACAATCACATTCCTGCAAACAGATTTTTCCACTACCTCCACATCAGCTCTCTCTCTGGATTAATTTCCCTCTTGTGTAAAATCTTAATCTCGCTCTTCCTGACCTATATACAGAGGAGGTAAAAAATCCTAGCAAGAAGGCAGATGTAAGAAGTTAGTGCATGTGCAAAGTTAATTGGTTACAAGAAAAGTTGTCAGTGCTAGAAGTTGATCAATCCATCAGTGCTGGCAAACACTCTCATGGACATTTATAAAAGATGAAAAATGGGCAGCACAGGAATGTCCTTTCTAGTTTTATTATTATTATTATTATTATTTTATTTATTTATTTAATTTTTTATTTTATTTTTCCTAGCTGAGCAGGGAAAAGATTTCATTAATCTCTCCTGTACTTCAAAAGTCGTTTTGGTAGACATTGTAATGCTCAAGGACAGCAGTGGTGTTTGATCTGGTCAGTCACTGACTCCTGGGTGCTACTGGAGCTGAGTTCATTGGAAAAGCCACTTAAAATGCTTGAAGCAATGAAGAAGCTTCAGACCCTGAAACCACCATCCATAGCATTGGGCTATAGGTTAGTCAGGGTAAACTATTTGGAGAGAGATGTACTTTTTGCAGAAAGAGAAGGAAGATATTGCAGGTCTGCAAGCTATAGGATTTGGAACAAAAACAGGAAAGCTACAGAGAACTAGTGAGATGATAGAGAAAATTCTGGGGGATAAAAACCATGGCCTGTCAAGTTTTCTGATTTCTGACTGATTTTTGACCAAGGACACTATTTACTTTGGTTTATTGCTACACTGCTTAAGAAAAACAGTCTTGGTCCATGCATTTGAAAATAGAAGAGGATACCCTGAAGAGAGTGCCTGCCTCATATCACCCGTGATTTTATTTTTCTCTCAGTGGAAACAAACCTCTAGCATATCAGATAGCAGATCACAGTTCAAAAGACCAGGAAAATAGATCTTCTAGGCTGATCAGATGCGTTCACAATAAAGCTAGTTTTTCAAGATGAGGACTGTCTTCAAGAGAGCTTATACTCTGATCTTGAAGTACTTGGGGCCAGGTTTAATATCTATGCTGATCTAACCTGAGTGTTCCTAAGTTCCATTCAAAAATTATTTTTTTGAAGAAAAGTGTACTGTAGCTGTCTTATTTAAAAACAAACAAACAAACACAAAAGCACCAAAAACAAGTTGGTCAATACTGCCAAACATTTGGACAGCTCTGCAATGGAGATGCTCCTTATCATTGCTTTCTTCTGCACTTCTTGAAAGCCCTTGCATTAGCAGCCATGAGACATACCTGAAATGTTAAATTAGTAGATTTTGTGGTAACCGACTTTCTTATAACTTGTTTCCTTTTCCCCGAAATAAACTTATTGCAGGTAACTATTGCAACTGACAACATGACAAAAACAGAGATGTCTATTGTGTCTAAGCACATGAGCTCCACTGATATATAGGGCTGTGCAGTTGTTTAACAAACAACTGTAAGGGCAAGCTTAGGGTTATCGGGGCTTGAAGCAAAAAGTCAAGAGATGTTCCTGTGATTTCTATCCAATGGGATGTGCAACAAGACACTGCGTGATGTGGAGAACAAATGTAATTTCAGAGAGAGAAAATTTCTTTAATTATTGTAGTAGTGCAGAAAAATCCACTGCAGCCTGTAGAGGAAAAGCAGTCTATTTCCATCTGCTTCAACCAACGGACGAAGAGACTGCAGGACTTGGGAGGATATGGCCAAGAAGAGTTCAAATCTCAGCTACTTTCTCCAGTGCATTTTTAAAATCTCCTTAAAAGCTGGTTTCTTAGTTGATTTAGGATTTTTCTATGCAATCAGATCATTTTTTGTCTCTGGTCAATGAGTGCTGCTGCTACTGGAATACAAGCCATCAAATCTGTCTGGTCTCTTTTCTCCATAAAAAGTGAGCCTGTGGTTTTCAAAGTGCAAACCATCAACCTTAAATCAGTACTTCACTAAAAGTCCACTGGCAAGAGCATTCTGGAAAGTTTAGAGGTGAAAATGGCAGCTACTTATAAAATTATTTTGTGAACTCAAGTTGATATAAGGCAAATAATTCAGAAAAGGATTAGGCACTTACATGAATATGAATAGCATCAGCAATTGCACTGGCAAAGAGAAAATTTACAGGGGTTATCAATCCTTATGCTTCAGAGCATGGGGCCATTTCTGGGAAGAAATATTTTCCTGCCTACATAGCCCTTAATCCTCAGAGGCCTCAATGTACGATACCAGCCTCTAAAGCCTCTCTCAGTGTCTTGGAAAGAGAGGTACAGCAAAACTCTGGGTGAGGTGAGATGAGTTTCATTGTGAGGTTAGAAAGAGCGCATGAATGGAACGGGCTTACCAAGAGGATGAAGGGCTGCCAATTCCCACTGATCATTATTAGTCCTAAAGCAGAGACTTTGGCTGGTTTTCTGGAAACCAACACTGAAATGGTGTTGACTACTGAAGGGCAATAGCTCTTTTCATAGTGTAGTGAGGGTCTCTGACAGTTTTCCCTGGGAGTTAAGTAGAGGAAACCTTTTCACTTCCAGTCTGTGTCTTAGCAAGCATTTTACTGAGTCAGTATTAAATCATGAAGCTTGGGAAGAAAGTCCTCCCTTGCTCCAGCTGTACACACAGCCACCTGAATTATGAGCTCTGCATAAAGATACTGGCTCCTTCTGTCCTCCTCTTACCCCTGCAAGATTGCACTCCCTGGGGAAACAAAGAATCACTAACAGTTTGCACAACTGTGATGATAAATCACTACAGCAAAATTTATGGCAAAGCTAAGGAGAGCAAGTTTGTACTTTAATGACACTCTAAATACTCATTTTCTGTTGCCTTTCTCAGAAGACAGAGAAGAGGGATTTATCTTGGTTGTAACTCTGCCAAAGTATGTAGAGTTGCACTGAGAGTTTGTCCCTTGTGATGTTGTCTCTACCTGACTGAGGGGGTCTTATCTTCAAATTGCTTAAAGTACTTGTTTCCCTGCCCAAATGATAAAATAGAGCTTTGGGTCCTCAATGTCCTCTGGGTTTTCAAATAGGAGTATTTTGTTGCCAAAAATACAGCCTGACCTCATGTTTACCAACCTTAATTTACCTTCATGTCTCATGTGTGATATCCTGGATTTCATCAGGAGATTCCTATCTGATACAGGAGACAGAGAAGCCAAGGGAGTTGTTTTGAATTCAAACCCTCTTAAGCACAGCATCATATCATGGTGAAACCACTGGATGAAACAAAAACTGACAGTTTAATTTCTTGAAGTACTGGAAAAGACATCTGCCACGATGGCTAATGGCTTCTGAAACATGATGGTAATAGTCTGTGAGGCTCTCTACAGCTAAAGAAATTAAACATTTTTTTTTTTTTTCTAAATCTATCTGTCTTTTTGTGTATGAAATCATATTTTTTTGCTATCTACAGAATGACTATTTTGTCTCCCTATTCCTTCTCTGTCTGTAACATCTGATCTCCAAGGATTTTACAAGTCTGCCAGCACTGATACCTTCTTTTAGCATTAACAGAATTGCTGAAATCAAATTCTGAAAGGACCTTTTTAACTATTTCCATTAAAATGTCTACTCTACCTTGTGATGAGGCAGAAGTGCTTTTGGCCAAAAATGAAAACAGAAACTAGAAAATGTTTGCTCAAAGCCTTGTATGATTGTTTTAAAATAAGCACGTGTCTATGTTGACTATGAACAGATTTCTAAATAATATTTCTAAAAATAATAGTAATAAAACAAAAATAATCCTTCTCAAAAAAAAAAAAAGAAAGAAAAAAAAAGGCATTTCATAATAGCACTTTTCTTCCCTACTATCTTAAATCTATGACAGAAAATCACCTGAAAGGTAAAAAAAAGTATGAAACTTGGAATCAGAAAAACTATCTGGGAGATTCATAGGCAGAAGAGGTAGAGTACTGACATTACGTGTGTATTTGTAGTCTTGTCCACCAGAATAGCAGCAGCTCCCTTTACCCACCCCTGTTCTCTGGGTGCCTGTGGTACCTTGGGTCCCCATCCACACTGATGGGCCAGCCCTAATTCCCAGCCAGGGTGGGCAGCTGCTGGGTTGTCCCTGCCCCTCTTCTGATACAGCGGCTCCCTCAAGCCTCACTTCTGTACTCATGTAGTTTGGTGAGACCTGTAAAATGTCACTGTCCCTGGGACTTATCTCCCTCTTTCAAATGTGGTTGCAATTGGCAAGTGTATGCAAAAGTAATTAAGGGAGGAATGACAGACAGTTTGAAAAGGTACCTTATTTCCTTAGGAAATCAGGCCAAAAAAATAAAAAAGGATTGTCATGTAAAAATCATATATATATATATATATACATATATATATATATATATTTTTTTCAAAACAAATAACTTCCTTTGTTCCCCTGAGCATCAAAGATTAGCAAAAGTTGGAGGAATTTTTAAGTCCAAATTAAACTTCAGAGCTTGAGCTAGCAGTTTACTACTGAATTGTCAATTACCTTGGACTTTTTAATTAGCTCAGCTTTTGGGCTCTGGTACAATACTTATTTAGTCTGTTTTTAAAGAAAAATATGTAAAACTTAGTGGAAATAAAACTGGCTTTCCAAAGATGGAAAAATAATTATTTGAAACTAGAACATAATTTTGTCTAACATTTGCAGGTGATTTTTTGTTTGTCTATTTTTTAAGGTTTTCCATTACCATGGTCTGGCAAATGATGGGAGAGTGATCATTTTGTAATACATGCTATAGGGTTGTTCCTTCCTGATCAATGCACTATTTTTAGGCTTTTCTGTTGGGTTTGTTTGTATAGTGTTCTTGTGTTCAGTGAAAAAGTGAAGGTGCAGAGAAGTGTCCAAGACAGTGTCTGTGGTGTGTGTATACAATTGTTCAGATGGAGGCATCATCCAAAGTAAAAGTCACAATTATCCTCAGGAGAAAAAAAGACTGCTGCTTAAAGTTTTGACTTCAAGACAGAAGACCTCTGTATTACAGTATACAAAATACATCAAACATTGATGAATTCTCACACTCCCTGTCTGCAGAAGTACAGAGGTTGCAAGTTGGTTGTGAGGCATGAGAGATGGCATAAAGGAGCTCTCTTCTTCTTAAACTTCAGCCACACTTTTCAGGATTCTCTTTCCCACAACTTTTTTGTGACACGGTGCATGTGGGTACTTGACTTACATGCTGGGAATTGAATTGGAGAGCTTCAGATCTGCAAATTGATCTGAGAAGTTGAGCATCTGTACATGGAGGCTATAACCTTTTATATTCTTTATGGATTGAGAGAAGAGTATTTTCATGTACGCTATTTGCTGGGTTAGATGCAGAATACTTAAGCAGAGACAGACTGAGACTAGAACTGCATGAAATTGTACACAGATAAATTTAGACTTTATGCTAGAACATATCTGCCTGAGATTTTCTTTCCTCTTAACAGAACAGCAGAACATTTGCTTGAAGTACTGGAGAAGTAGGATTTCTCTCAGGAATACTTCCTGTGCTAAGAATTTTCCCTGTTCATTCCTATTACCAGTAAGAACAGCAGGTCTGTGGATAGGCATATGACAAATATTTAACTGTTACTGTTATGGAAGAAATAGTAAAGAGGAAGAAATTAATAATAATAATAAAATATTTTCTTACATCTTTTTTTCTCCCCTCTTGGTTACAAGTCCCAGCATTTATTATGCCTCTGTCTCTCAATCTGGCTGTAGTCTGCTAGAGGTGTAAAATGGGTGACAGGGTTTCTGTCCCTGGGAAATAGAAGTGAAGAGTAGAAATCACTTAAAGTAAGAATTGGTTGCAATTGATATAGTTTGATGTCAAGCTGCAATAACTGCAAAGACTTTCTTAGGAATAGCCAGGTCTTAAGTATCTGTCTGTGCTGCCTTCCCAGGTTCTTTTGCTCATTTTTGAGCTAAATGCCTCCATGACTATACAGGGCTTGGGTCTCTATCAATGCAGTATGGGACTGGATCCAGCTGCGTTGCTTCAGGATGGCCATCTTTTAAAGAAAAAGAATTTATGTTACCGTGGTTTTCAGCATTTTCCTTGAGAAAACATCCACATCTCCATGTCTGCTTCCCACTAAACTGGGATCAATATGAGATTGCGTCTGCTGGGTTTGGCCACCCTTGATGAAAGAGAGATCTAGCAAACTTTTTTCTGCCTCTTGGTTAAGTTTACTCTCTACTTTTTCAGATAAATATCAGTGAGGGAAGGGTGTGGGGTGGCAGGAAAAGGACCATTTTGAGAAGCAGTTGGCTAAGGGTTTAAATATTTGTCTGCTTCGTGTCCCAGGGACATTATTTGTGTACTTCCTCCCTGTGTTTATTCAGATTTGCAATATTCTTGTAACAGGTGAAGTGCTGCTTTGAGGGTTGCCAGTCCCTGAAATGGCTAAATCAAAATGCTCTGGTGCATGGAATTTTGGCATTACTATTCAGTAAATTGTGTATCTTCCCCTCCTCTGCTCCCTCTTGATATGTCTTGTTTAATAACAGCCTTTGCCTCTGACACCAGATAAATGTAGCATGGATAGCCAGGCAGACTGAAGTACACCCAGGAACAGAGGTTGTTCCTGAGACAACCCTCATGTAGTATGTGCCTTGAGATACATTAACAATATACCCTGAGCTGCTTATCAAATGCCAAGAGTGGCTTCTGAAGTACTATGGCATATCCTTCAATCTCAGGCTGCAAAGCAGAGAAGGAGCTGAAGCCAGGCAGTTAGGAGGTGGGCTGGCTGGGCAATATACGCTAAAGGCTTAAGCTGGTAGCTAAATGTGAGTGCAAAATCCCCTTCAATTCTCAGTGAATGGACTGCAATATTAATTCACTGGTTTGGAGATACTTCTAGAGCCAACAAGATTCATTCAACCTGCTTATGTATTTCTCCAAAGATTTTGGGCCAGGGAATTGCTAATTTCTAGCAACAAATCCATATTTTTTTTAAAGAACTGTTTTATTTTAGTTGGGTAAACCTGTGCTGTACTCAGAGTTCTCCTCACTTGGGTAGAAAAAAAAAATAAAAGCTTATCCTTTAATATTTTTCAGAAAGGAAGGGTCTGCTCTGAACCTAATGGTTGATATGTCAGTTCAGGCTCTTTTACTGTTCCTTCTGATAGGCAACTCAGTTCTGAAATGTCCTTTCCCTCCACAACCTAAAACATGCTTTGCTTAAGAGCTGCAGCTCTATTACCCTTTCAGAGCAAGCTATAATGCATATTAAAGTTTTTCAATCCTGCTCCAATGTCCTTTGGGACAGACTACTTTTGCTTATTAGACACTTTTCTGATAATGTCTTCATTTCTGCATCACTCCCTAAGATGACACCTTACTGTACTTGATGTTGGAAGTAGTGGGGATGGGTCTATGTTCAGTGATAGATATATTCAGTGACTATATTTGGTGTTTATATGACAACATGGCCCTCTGATACCTAATAATCCTCTGGACATTTCTTTCACATTGCCACCCTGCCAGCTGCCTTTTCTTCTTACATAGTGAGTGGTCAGTCATCAGCAATTGAGATGAGGTGGGCTCACATGGAAAGTCCTTCCCTCAGAAAAAAAAAAAAAAAAAAAAAAAAAGGGAGGAGGGGAGAAAAATGCAGACAAAATATACAAATACATTATTTGAACTCAAGATTTCAAAATTTGTTTTCCATCTTGGGATGCTGTGCATCACTTTTATAGGAACACCTATTGTCATGCCCCTGTGGCAGGCTGTAGTTTATTGTTGTAGGGTCTTTTCCAGCACTTAGAGAAAAGTCTGAAGAGAAACTCCCATGAAATTTATTAAGCTAAGAACTGGTTCTCTCCTAAGAGAGCTGTGTTCCAGAAATTTGCCTGTTGACACTTGGGGAAGGCGGAGATGGTGTAATTTGGACCATTTTAAAAATAAAATTGTTGTCTTTCATAAAAAGTCTGTTTTCAGCTTTGCAATTGCTTCTGGCAAACACTGACAAATTGGTGAAATTAGTGGGATGGTTTTGGCAGGGTAGCTGGCTTCTTCAGGTTCTCCCACCCCTCATCTGTCCACTTCATCAAGTTCTGCTAAATTGGCAGCATTTAAAAAATAATAAAAAGGGGATAAAATCCAATATTCAGAGACAGCTAAGCAGGAAGTTGAAAGCAATGGCTTTTACTTTTTGTCAAATTTGAGATCTATTATTGAGGGTAAAAAACACAAACTATGACTGCCAAAAAAAAAAAAAAAAGAAAAGAAAAGAAAAGAGAGAGAAAACAAAACAAACAACAACAACAACAACAAAACGAACAACAAACAAACAAACAAACAAAAAAAGGTCCAGAGGAACCAACTTGCAGGTAAAACATTAGGGAGATCGTTTAGTCTGATCACACAGGTTTCACAGGTGGTATCCAGATGCCACCAGCCTGAACATCAGTGTAAAACCCCAGCTTGATTTCACAGCCTTGTGCATCATTCTATCTTGATAGCTGGCATCCATTCTGCTTATCTGTAATAAGAGACGGTTTCTTCATCCACTGCCCTTTCAGTGTGTGATGACCATAAACTACTGGTTACAAAGGCTGAACATTTCAGATTCTAGTGATATTTAAGGGGAAAGATTTCCAAGCCCTTGATAGAAATACAACACTGAAATGCACAAAGAAGCAAGCACAACTTCTTGCTCTTAGAGTGATAAAGAAATTAACAGCACACCAGGTTCCAAAATCCCACAGCTGTTTGGAGATATCTCCTTTTTTTCTCTTCTTTAAACACTTCTCTTCCTCCAAAATGTATAAAGCTAGCTGCAGCTAAAGGGATGGCAAGACACAGAAAAGATATTGCTTCCCCTGAGTTTTATGAAGCCAATATCAATCTTTTATTTCATAAACTTCAGGCCTGTTATTACCCTAAAAGCGTGTTCCACAGCATTTAATGTGACACTGATGAGAATACAAATAAGGAGAAGTGAGGGAGATGGAGGACAGAGGGAGAACAATCAAATGATGTTAAATGTAAGGACCTGAACAGTGCTTCCATATCTGCTGCCATTGAGGGGAGTTTAAAATGGCCATGAAACCACAGAGCATCTGAATTGTGTTTGGGGCAGTAAATCAGTTTATGCTTCAGTACTGAAGAGAAAAATACCAACTGAGGCAGGTGAAAGAAGAAATTTGCATTATGGAGGCATGAAGGCTTGCATGTGAACTAATCAGGCATGCTTTAACTGAGTGTTGTGTGGAAAGTTAGGGTAAAAATGTCCTTGAAATTGAGATGACATGGAATGAAAAAAAATGTTTCAGATTTTCTAAACTTTCACCTGGCAGTGTATGAAATGCTGATTAGTTTTATGTCATGTTTATCCAGTGCTTGCTTAGATTCTAGTTGACATGTGCATAACTTAAGTAGATAAATATTCCTGCTCCTGAGTAGTAAGAAAAGGTTGACTCGCTCATTTTGTTTCTTCTCTGATACGTGATTAGCTAACAATCAGTACATTTAAAAATCAGGTAATTCCTTGTACAGGGTGTGGCTCTGCAATTCCTTGCTGCAGTACATTGGGGGGCATGTAGAGTTTGCGTGGATTCAGGGAGACACAGGACAAATTTATGAAGGGAAATCCACAGAGAATTACCAGGCTGTTTACTGTAATAGAGACATAAAACAAGATATCATCCAGTGCTCGTCAGGCCTTGACCTGGGGGAGAACCAGGGTGGTCCCACTGAAGTCAGCCTTGAGCTGAAGATCAGACCCACAGTGCTGTTCTCACCAGTTTGATGGGCTCACCAAACTGCTCTAGCAATAGCCAGGATACGTGGTCCAGCTGCATTGCCACATGGGAAACAAACTTTGAGCATTCAGCTTGCTCTTGAAATCCTCCTTTCCCCAAGCTATATCCTGAACTTTGATGCTGAGGGGTAGTTTACAGGACAGTACAGATAGAAGCAGGTAAGAGATAATACCATCTCTGAACCTAATCTGGAGGAGAAGAGGTGGAGTGTGATCCAGACCCAGGCTTGAATGTATTCAGAGAAATAATGTCTTTCTGTTCATTGTATTTTTTTCCAATGTCATGTAGCTCTGGAGACAGTAGCTGAAGAATCTGGGAAGTCATTTCAACAGTCTTGAGAAATCTATGTTAGCACTTTTAAGAAGTGTTACTGTGAATGAGATGAAATTGAAATGGTGACAAATTACCCGATACAGCCTTAGGAAACAATGCCTCAGGCATCTTGACAGTCCCTCCAGACTCCCTAAATGCTCTATAAATATATTAATTTTTGGAATCAGTTGTACCATATTTGATATGTACTATCAATTCTTAGTATGCTGTGCCAAATTTGTATACATCAGTGTATGCTGGAAAATTAGCTCATTTTCAGATTATTATTCCAAATAAGGATTCAGAAAGTGCACATGAAGATTGCATGTAATTTTTCACAGACATGGACATTTTGATATAACACAATCTGCATTTTGATTAGAAATGAAAAGGTACTGATAAAATTTGCAAGTTAGAATATCTGTTTTTAAGTTTTGATGAGATGTAAAATTGGTTTATGTTTCTTCAGATTTCTGCAAAAGAACACTGTCTTGAAACAGCAGTCTCTGATGAGAGTTTTCAATAGTTCTTCAAGTGACACAAAGTGCTTTCATGTCAACCTTAAAAACTCCAACCCATGCAGTTGTTCCTACATAAGGAATTTCCTTCTGTTGTGGTTTAACCAGGCAGGCAGCTAAGCACCACACAGATGCTCATGCCCCTACCAGTGGGATGCGGAGATAATTGGGGAAAAAAAAAAAAAAAAAAAAAAAGGTAAAAACTTTTGTTTGAGATAAATACAGTTTAATAGACAAGACAGAAAAGGAAGGGAAAATAATAATAATAATAATAATGATAAAAGAATATACAAAGCAAGTGATGGACAAGGCAATTGCTCACCACCTGCTGACCAATATCCAGCCCCCATATTGAGCAGTGCTGTCCCCCAGTTTTATTGTTCAGAGTGACACCATGCTCTATGGAATAACTCTCTGGTCAGTTTAGGCCAGCTGTCCATGCTCTGTCCCTTCACAGCTCTTGGTGCACCTCCATCCTCCTTGTTGGCAGGGCAGTGCGAGGAATTGTAAAGTCATTGGCTCTGTGTAATCACTGCTCTGCAAGAATTTAAACATCAGTCTGTTATCAGAATTTTTCTCATCATAAATCCAAAACACAGCACCATGCCAGCTACTATGTAGAAAATTAACTCTATCCCAGCTAAAACCAGGACACCTTCACAAAGTTTACCCATAGCTGAAGGATCAAAACAGTTCTTCAAGATTGCTAGAAAAAGGAAAGAACTTTCAGGAATTGATTTATGCTTTGCAAGAGTACAAAACAATGCCTTCCTCGTTTTATTTTTATTTTTTTCCTTACTGAATGCTCAGTGGAGGAAGAGGGGATAACTTTTGTTATGTTTTGAAAACACTGATATTAATATAGTATAAAGGTTTAATCGTGCAAGCTTTTCAGGTGATGTTTTTGCCTCATCCATGTCACTCCCACTAGTTTAAAGTGAGACAGATTTCCAGTCCCCTACGTATAGCCTAACATCTCTTAATGCTTGAATGATATGGATTGTAACATGTTATGGGAAGGGGCTGTGGTCTTTGTTCAGTGCTCAGTTTGGGACTCCTTAAGGATTTCAAGAGGTACTATAATAAATTAAAAATGTGGTATTTCATAATGGTTCAGATCAGACACTTCTGTAGACTGAGTGTTTTGAGGGGAGCTACTCTTGAGTAGTGAAATAAGCAGCTCACCCAGTACCAGTTGTATATGAGAAGCAAATGTACAGATCAGTGATCATTTGGGACTTTGGTACATAACATACAATAGAAAAATCTTTCCATATATCTATGTGCCCACATTTAATCCTGTGTTGAGGATGTCAGATTATTGAACAGCAAAAACCATCCATTTCCAAATACAAAGTGCCACTCAAACACTATTGAAACATGCCACAAAACAAACAAACGAATGAGCAAACAAAAAACCTACTTCACAAATGCAATTTGTTTTTCCCGAGAAGCGTTCCGTGAGTGGAAAAACAATGAAAAATGTCATTATTTATTTATTTATTTATTTATTTTTCCCAAATTAAAGGATAAGTCACTCTGAAACCCTTTACAAAATCATATATTTTGGACATATATACTAAAAGCTGGCAAATCAACCAAACTGTCCTTGTTGAGTAAAGAAAAGTTTTAATGATAATGTCATTAGGTCACTATGTGTCTTTCTATAATGGTCCCAGGGTACCTTCCTGCCATGAACACCCACAGTCTCTGTCATGATCTTTTTTTCCCCAGCTGCAAATAGAGGATTTGTTCTCTATTTTATGCAATACCTTGTGAGCTCACAGTGGGGAAGGTGCAATGGATTTGCACTGCCAAACAAACCACCTTGAGCACTGGCTGTTTCCCATCGTGGGCTCTGTTGCCATGCTCAAGTAACTTACTAGAAATTTGTTTGTCTTTGTTTGACGTCTTTATTTGGTCTTCTTCTTTTCCTCATCTAGTCTTCATTCCGTTACATTATTCAGGGAGCAGACCCATTTTCCTTAATGGTGAAAATGGCCTGTAAGCTAGTGGTAGGACAGGGAGAGATGGCCCAGGACATGATGTAATTATCTCTTTATTAGCTCCAATTACACTGGTCAGCGCTAAGCTCCATGAAGTTAGGGGTAAGAATTCCCCAGCTGTAGACAGATACAGCATTGACTGTTCTCCCCTTTTCATGTTGCCATCTGATGCCCTGAGAGATATGCCTTGAAAGGCTTTCCAAAATTTGTATTAGGGATACATGCTGCAACTCTAAGTAGCTATATCGTCAGCAAGGCCAAGCATGCTGAATATGTCCTCAGCTTTGGCAGCCTCCTGCAGCCATGAGTTCCACAATGCAATTCAGCAGGAACAGAAGTAAAATGTATGCTGGGTGTGGCTTAAGTTGTTTGTAATTTATACTGTGCACTCATGACAGCAGGAATTGATTTATGCTTTCAAAGCTAATCAAAAAAACCATCCACTTGGTTGTGCAGGGGCAATTCTGCCAGCACCCAATGGGTGGCAGAACAAGTTTCACCCAACTGAAATATTTAAGAAAGGAAATAAAAACGATTTTATTTTATTACTTAAAACTTGATTCTGTTGAATACTAAAAGACCTATCTAATAGCAATACATTTTTAAAGTAATGAAAAATTTACAGCTGGAGCCTTCAGCAGAGGAACAGTTGAGTATGTTTATTTTGCAGTTCAGTAAATTATATATATATACCAAGAATCAAATTGATGCTTTCAGTTGATCATGCTAATCCAAACAAGCTTTCTTTATGCTTTTTAATCTGGAGAATTTGTTTTCCATTCCTATGCACATAATTATCAAAGCATCTATTAGACACTATAAATAAATCCAGGCCCTAAAATTTGTCTGCAGACTCTAAACACACAGTATGACTGCGGGGCCTATCATTTCTCAGCAGAAGCTGGTGGTTTTGTCACTCTCCCTGGGCCCTTGCTAGACCCTTAAAGGAAAACTGCAGTGATAGCTAAATAAATATTTGCTAAATAAGAACATATATATTGAAATTTATGCAAAACAGTTGAGAACTATCTGGTAAAATTTCCATCTCTGCACAATAGTAAAGGGTGCTTGTATCATTCCATAATCTTTGCCAAGTTATTATTTCTTCACTCAATTAAGATTCAGGACAATTTACCCAGCCTCAAACCATCTTTGGAGAGCTGGCACATATTACTAGTGTAGCACAATCTGTAAGTGATGAGGCTTAGACTGGGAAGACTGGGCTTCAATCCCTGTGTAGCTGAGGTAGTGCACAGTGTTTCAATACATAATATTAAAGGAAATGTAGGTACTTAGCAAGACTTTAAGGGGCACTAAAACACCTAATTCCATGAGTTTACAAGTCTTTTTAAGATCCAGAATCTCAGGAGCTCCACCATGAAAATGTGAGGTCATGGTTTATCCATACACAATGGAGGGGTTGACCATGAAAGATCACAGGGCACTACTTGAACAGCAAGACCATGAACCTGAAAGGCTTGATAACTCAGACAAATCTTAAAAGCCAGTTAAAATAAATAAATATATATATACATAGTTTCATGTGTATACATGTTTACCTGTTGGATTCCTACTGTAGGCTGTTACTGGAGATGTCAATCAGGTGTAGCCATTCAATAAGCAGTCATTAAAGAACACTATAAGGCAGCCAGATTGATGGTATTGTCTTCACTAGCTTGCTATTGAATCTGGTGAACCTTCATATATTCTGTAATAAGGAAGAGGCATCACTATGACACACACACACACAAAAAATAAAATAAAAAGAGAAGTAGAAAAGGGTGTCTCAGCCAGATTTAGACTTCATCACCAAAATCACTGGAATCTCAGGCCTGTTCTTATTGTCTTCATTTACAGAAAAGCATCCTGATCACCAGTACTGCAATCAAATGATTTTCCTCTCTCACACTTCCCTCCAGCACTGGAGCAGGGACAATCTTTATTAGAAGAGCATGCCTTCTGTTTCAGCATAAAGGGTTGTGTCCCTAGCATGGATATTTTACAGTCATCCCAATGGAGTCCATGACAAGTTAATTCCTAACAGCCAAAGAAATAACATAATTTTTTATTAGGATTTTTTTTTAAGAAGTTAAGTGAGAAAAAAATCACTAGAAAAAGTGCAGAGAGTAGAAAGCTTTGTATTGCTTAGCTGGTTCTTTCCAGCTGGATTGTTCTCTAATGCTGAACGTTAATTGGAAAATAACAGCATTCAAGCCTGCTTTTAGAAAATCAATATGTGTTTTTCTGTCCCCCTCCCCCTATTCAGTCTAATTCATTACCAGGATATTTTTAGACAACTGAATAAATAAAAACAAGCCATTTTCAGTAAAAAATTAATAACTATAACCAGCCAGAAAGATCTCCCCTGTGCAGTCCTCTCCCTGACTTCAGTGTTGCTCACTGTTGTCCATGCCAGTTGCCTGTTCCAAATCACTCATCCCTTCCACAAAAATGGTTATTCCTTCTCTATTCCTTTGAACTGGCACAAGCGGGTGGATCAATGGCTCTGTTTGGCATGGGCCGAGCTGCTGGACACTGCAGTAGCAGCAGCTTGGCAGCATTGTCTTGGTACATGGATGTTAGAGCCAGTTCACTATTCCCCATCAGCCAAGTGAAAAAGCAAGGCAGAAGAGAGGACAGAATTGGAATTGCAAAGAGGGAACGTCATGTTTCACAGAAGGTACCTCACAACAAACAATAATTCTAGCAACGTGCAACATTGTTTTGCCTTTTTTTTTTTTTTTTTTTTTTTTTTTTTTAAATACACAGTCCTGTGCTCGAATCCCTGTGGATCTAATTAAAACTTTCTTGGCCACCCACCAATCAAGATAATTATGTTGTCTGGCAAAAACAATAACAACAAAGACAAAATAAGATTGTTCAGAGAGATGCACCTATGTGGGGAACAAAAAGCAACAACAACAAAAACACAAAACTGGAAAGCAGTCCAGGCCCCATGCCTTGTTTATTTATTTTTGCCTCCTTTGGTATCTGCAAAAAGAACCAAACTGTATAAAACATGGTTTGTTTGCACCTCAAAGAGTCATGCAGCAGATGTTCAAGGAAGCAAAATGCCCAGAGTGTGTCAAGGAGGATTTGAAATCATGATAAGAGAACATTGCAGGAGAGCCAAGCACCATATTAAATATTAAAATGAGCTGACTGCTGGGAGGGACTGAATCAGAAAAGAAGCTCTTAGTGCAGTGAAAGGGCAGACACTAAGATGTGTTATATAGAGCAGTCACCATTAATAAACCAGCACATGCTTAAGTTTCTCCCAAGCAAGGTCTGAGATACTAGTTTTATTTCCTGTACTTAGAAGAGGCACTTGCTCGAGTCCACTGGATACTACTGCTGCGGTAGTTGGCTTATTCCATGACAGCAAACATATGTAAGTTATGCTGGAAATGAACCTGATCCAAATTCCATTGAAATCAATGAAAAGACTCCCACTGACTGCAATCAGACATAAATGAACTGAAATATACACAGAACTTCAGCCAGACTTGAAAACTGAATCCATTTCCAAAAGGATATCAAGGAGTCTTGTTAAAAATATTAAAAATGACTTGGACTGAATGAAGACAAAAGTTAAGCACACTATCTTTTGAAGTAACATTGTTTGAAATGGAGGGGAAAAGCAGAGTGATTCAGACTTGGACTAGTACATGCATTTGGAGGGCTTCAAACTTTGGTTTTGGCATAAGAAAATCACAAGCCCTACTTATTAATTGCATGAAAATATATCCAAATGAAGCTCTTACCCACTGCTTCCTTGATATGAGTGAATAGTAAATACAGAGAGACATGCACATGCAAACACTTCTGCAAATATATCAAAGAATCTCAGGGAATGCTTGCAATGAAATCAGAAAAAGCTTAGTTTATGTTTTTGTTCTATTGCTTGGGCTATTTATTGACACGTGGATACGTGTATTAAACTGTCAGATTTGTTGGATTTTCATCAGGTTTATTTCATAAATATCATTTATCTAGAAGAAAGTTTTTTTTGAATGAGGATGAGAGGATTTCTTTCTTTCCTTTTTTATTTTTTATTTTGTCCTTTTTAAGGGATTCATTAAAAATGGAAATAATTTCAATTCATTTTGAAATGATTTCATAGAGTCCTTTTATAAATAATCCCATGTTTAATCCTAAAATAAATAATCATTGTCAGGTCCTATTTACAAGACAACAATACCTGTGTACAAGATTTATATAGCTTGATATTCCATGTGTTACACCCACAGATGTCTCAAATAAAGTGCTAGGAACTCTGGGCAAGAAATAAACCAAACAGCAAATTAGATAAATACTTTTTATTTTTTATTTTATTTTTCAAGGTGTTCTGGCAAACATCTTAGATAATTAAAGTCATATATATGAATAACTGATTTTTAAATTCACTGGTCAAACTGAATAAAAAATATAGGGGGGAAAAAATCAGAAAACAAAGATTCATTTCAAGCTGAACATAACATTCTGTTCAGCTTGCAAAAAAAGTATTTTTTTTTGCTTTTCTGTATACATATATATATATATACACATATATATTTTAAATATATATATATATATATTAAATCTTGCATGCAGGCAAATTTAGCTCCAGAAAACCATTTTTTATTCAAAAAATGGAAGCTTAATTTTCAAACTGCTAAAATGGAACATTTAAATTTGACTGCTTTAGCTTTGTATTTTGAATTAAAACAATTCTGTAGATGAGATTATGAGCCAGAAAGAGCCTTGTCTCCATAGTTAGGGGAGGTTTTTTTTTTTTTTTTTTTTTTTTTTTAATATATTCTCGTATAAAATTTTGGGAGCTCAAAATTCACTATAATTTACAACAAAAAGATCAACAATGTAGAAATATAGATTTTCTCTGCATTTTATCCTGATTTTCTACCACCTACTCCAAATCCTTCCTTCTGATATTTTCATCAGAAGACTAGAGTTTCCCATGAATGTGGAACTGATGTCCTATATCTCTTGACCATTTATTCTGTCCTCATTAAAGGGTACATCCTTCTCTGTCTCACCAAGCTGCAAAATAGTAGTTGTGGATACAACTGATTGGAGAAGCTTTTGAAAAAGCAACCAGGCTGGAGGGAGTAGAGGTCAGAGGAATTTTTTCTGTCTGCATTTACCTTTGTTTCTGGCTATGTAGGTCCAATGAAAGCATTACTTTCCAAACAGTTGCTCTGATGGGAAGGGTATCTCTGAGTACTCATTGTAATTCTCAGATGTGGATGTCTGATGCAAAGTATCACACTGCTTATCAACTAGCAGAACATCTCATGTGAGTATTGTATAACCTATTTTAGCAAAATGAGCTGGGTAAGTAAAAACTGTTGGCCAGGTCTATCTCACCTGATTTTGTACCACAGGAATTTGTATAAGAAAAGCTCTGCTGGTTGATCTGTGAGCATCTGTCTCCAGAAAAGGATTTCTGACCATGACTTATGAAATGATGCACCAATGAAGCAAGACAGAGTTGCCTATCAGAAATTTTTGCTTGCTCATTTTTTTTGGTCCTGAAATAATATACTGTCAGTGAAAAAGCTCACATCCTCAATCAATCTCAAAAGGTGTTTTTGTTGTTGTTGTACTTTTGTTGTTGTTTTTGTATTTTTTTTCTTGTAACAAGGTAGGCTAGAAAAAAAAAATATTTTTTTTTCTTCTGTCTTCTCTGTCTTATTCTAGTTGATTTTTTTTTTTTTTAGCTGTAGTTCAAACTTCTACTTTGTCAACTCTTCTGGCTATGAGGAATCAAGCAGGGAGCAAGAAAGTACCATCTGTAATGATGACAAACTATAAACAGCATTCACAGGCCATTAAGTTTGTAATCTTTTTCTCTTCATCATTATTCTCTTACCTCCATTAAATTGTTCCACAACCAAGTGAGGAAGCCAAAGGTGACAGCCGTAGAGTGATAGACAAGAATTTTTATTGTCCTGTCGATACAGATAAACCCAGAGCTGATAGAATGTCAGGTGAACTTCCCCAGTGATGACTAAAGTTCAGTAATCTCTGCAAAAGGGAGAAAATACAAATGATTTTTATGCCTGTTAGGCTTTTAAGAAGATTTATGTTACTGAAGTATTCTGAGTCTATTGAAGATGCTTTGTATGATATTTATTGTTCACAGGAAACTAGTATTTGCACTTGATCAGCATGCTTCAAATTGCATATTTGCAAGGCTGCAAGACAATCAGGGGCATCCTATAGCCATGATTCACTTGAGGAACTGGAGAGGCCTAAATGGTGAGGGAACAAATATGATTCAATGGGCACAGCTAAGTAACTTTCAGCTGATTTTGAATAGTTGCAAAGACTCTATTCTGATAATGAAAAGGAAGCTTTGCAACTTCAGCCAATGAAAAGAAAAGAAAGGACCATGCTAAATGTCAGATATAGAATGGATACATGACTGGTAGAACAAAAAGAGACAGCAAAGAAAAGCCCAAGTTTTTTAGTAAGGGCAAATGTAGGATGTTAAAGAGCAAGTCTATGACATTTGTTTGCCATTTATACCACCACCAGTAGTAGCACTATATTAGACCTAGAACTGCTGTTTACCCCACTCATACAAATGCTGGGAGTCCTGTAAGAATCTGAAGAAATTTGGCAGCAGTACCGTCAAGGTAGGTGGGATGGGACATGAAAGAGTGAAATTGTTTGAGTACCCTTTACCGTGTTAAACTAATACTGCAGATATAGGTATCTAATGAAAGGAGAACTAGAACGGTCTCTGGAGGAATCAGAACTTCATCATATATTGGTATCTGAACTCATGTTGAATCATTTATCATTGGTTCAGCTGGTCAGAAGCAGGTTACTGACTTTATACTGCAGTTTGCAGGAATATGCAGTTTGCCTTATTTGCAAAGAGAGAGAACAGCGTTGGCTACTTGGCCTCCAGTGCAACCCCCAGGCTCTTTCCAGTCATTTGATTCTCAGTCTTTGAGGCTAGTGGTCCAGACAATTTTCAAACCATTTATCAATCACCCATACTTCCTTAGGTTACCCTAATACTGCCATGGGAGATGGCATTATAATAGGTATTTAATAAGAGAAGACAATCAGGTTAGTCAAGAATTATTTGTTTTTGCTAAAGCCATTTTCATTTTTCCTCGTTACTTTCTTGCCTTTCATGTGGTTGGAAATCTCCACGGCATACATTTCACTTATTGATGTCAAAAAACTTCTGGGTATTATTAGGTTGCTTTAAAACCATCAGGATGAAATGTGACGATTGCTAGATTATCCCTGTGGTTATCATTCATATTGGTGGTGGTGAATGACTTCACCATGAGGTACACCTCAGGCTCCCTCTTTCTACCAATGCTTACTTGTTTAAAAGTTGTTACAATAAAGCTTATTCGAGCTCTAAGCTCCAGCTCAGATTTCCTTTAGCTGTAAGCTCAGAGCACTTGCTGAGTTTGTGCAGTCCTGGTGTAAGTGCAGTCCTTGCAACTCTGCACCCAACTAAACTATGAAACGCAGCAGGGCAGCTCTCCAGTTTTTTCAGGCTACAAAATCTGATCAAGAGAGCATTTCAGATGGGAATTTCAAGCAGAAGATTTCCTCACCCACTGTCTTCTGTGGCCTGGCATCAACGGCGTGATTTTGGCTCATAAACTCCATTATAATACCTAACACTGGAAGAGCACTCAGGAGTGCAGGGTGGGAACAGATTGATATCTTCAGATCGTAGGGAGAGATGATCACCAGAAAACTGAAATGCAAGGCCAGCCCAGAGGAGCAGATATCACTAGAGAAGAAATGGCATAGGTGGGATTAAATGCCAGGACATAAAACATAGCGGCAAAGAGGGTTGAATTCAACTTCAGTGTGGGTATGGTAGTTGTGCAGACATGTGAGTATTGCTTCAGTACTTGTCTGGTTGAAAAAACCTATTTTGGGGAGAGTCACAGGCTCCCTTCCTCCTATGGCAAATCCACCCTTGGTTTGTCACGAAATTGTTGTGGAAAGCTGGCTCATGAAGACTCCACAGGAAATGCAGGAAGGATGACTGGACACAAAGAGCAACATGGAGAGTTTGCACCATGGGCTTTGCTGGCTGTGGTGGGAGGGGATGATTCTTTTGGATCCTGAAGTGGAAGTGAATCAGAGGGTCAACAAGAGAGATTTTCCAGAGGAGAAAGATCCACACAACTCCTATTGTCTCCAGAAAGAGCTGCTGGTTGATAAGCATCACCTAGAAATTTGAGTATAACAGTGCTTTAAGGAAACCTAACACCAGGTGTGGGTGCTGAGTACCTTCCTGGAGTTAGAGGCAATAACATTGATCAAATCTGCTTGCCTCCCAACTCTCCTTGCCAGATAAATTTCTATCTGAAAACTCCATCTGAGGCTTTAGCAAAGCAAAATGGTTCTTTAAATTATAAAGTAGCAAAGTCTGACACTTTTTGAGATTACTTTAAACCTCAGTCTTTGCAACAGGCTGCAGCAAGAGGGAGTAAAAGAATAAAAAGCCCTTGCTGTTAATATTTATGGCAACTAAAGCAAAATTGCATCACATTTGCAGATGAATGGAAGCCCCTGTTAAAAGCTACAGCAGCTTAATTTTGGGATGGCACTGGTTTGGGGCTTCATTGTCTAGAATAACAAAGGAGAGCTTTCATGTTAATTAATTTAGAGGAATTATTAGTGTTAAAAATAAATAGTGCAGTCACCTTTCCAAAAATAATTGGAGTGAGGTAAATGAAATTCAGTTGCGAGAAGATACAGATTTTGTGTTGTTTCAGTTCCAGATTTTTTCAAATAATTTTTCTGTGCCAGATACATTGCCCCTATATGAAGTCCTAGGACTGAGTTCTCTTAATACCTATGTGCCATCTATATAAATATTGCTACAAAATAAGCCATGTAGATAAATAATTTCCATTTGTTCAGTGAAATAAGAGGCACTTGGAAATGATGCATATAATTAATCACTCTTTTATTTAGAAAATGAAGCATACAGAACCTAGTTAGGAAAAAAAAATCTCTTTATGATATTTACATTTTTTTTTTTTTTTTTCCCAAACACAGATTCCTTCTGGAGAAATTATGTGTAATGTCTAACTACAGTATTCTTCACTCACCGTGGCTTGACAGGAATCAATGGAGCAGTGTTCTTCTTGGGATCTCTCCATTACACAGTCTTTACAGAGGAAACTGATGATTTAAAATGGGTTTAGATTCACAAAATCCTGATTATACAAATATTTACTACAGACAAATTTTACTGCTTAACCTAAAAGATATCCTTTTAAAAGGTTATTCCTAAAAAGTTATGTTATGTCCCTGTCCTATATTGAAAACTCAGCTGGTTCAGCCTACTCAGTTCTGTTTCTTACTCTCCATCTTCTCTCATTTCTCTTTCTCTCTTTCTACTCCATCAAAGTTTAGGCATTTGCACAGTCCCTGAGGTGCTTCTGATGTGCAGCGGTCTATCACCTAGCTCCTTTCAGAAAACAGGAATCCTGTGGAACCAGGAAGTGTTTTGGGGCTACAATTTCACATGTTCTGATTTCTCAAGGCTTTTGTGAGGATTTGTGTCCTTGACCAAGACTATATTTCTACCTGTCTCTGAATCTGCCCATTACTAATTGAAGATGTGTGTACTCAGTCATGTTTCCTTCTGTTCCCGCATCTCTACACAAGACTATATAAATCCTTAGGAAGATATTTGCTCAACTGCATCAGCTACCCAGAACTAGTATCTCCTCCCTTAATTAGATTCCTGCCTGTGCTTCCTGTCCCCGAAAGTGAGAACTCTTCCAAACCTTTTCATGTCTGTGCAGCCAGCCTTTCCTTGCTTGTGGACATGGCCACGGAGCCCTGTCACTACACACCAATGCTTTCCTTTGGCTGAGTATGAACTCAGCCCACTCTGATAACAGCATAGGGGCCTACTGTAGCTCCCAGCTCAGAACATTATCCTGTACATCAAATGACAGGGGATTATTCTTGTGTGCAAAAGATTCTGGGTTCATATCTCTGATGACTCAATCATCACATCATCTATGGCAGAAAGATGGCTAGCAACAAGATTAGATTATGGCAATTTAAAATGTCTCTCTCGGATAAATGCATACCATGAGAGTATTCAAAAGTACACACAATCAGATTGTGTGCCTTAGCCAGTCCTTGACACACAAACCTCTATTAAATGCAAAGATAATCTCAGGAGAAATTTCCTGACTTCTTGTTCATTTCTTCCTTTCAAGTTCTTCACACATCTCTTTGAATTTCACCCCTTTAAATTAAAGACTCTATAAGAGACCTGTCCTAAGTGTCAGTCCTTAGTGCATCCATTGGGACAAATCAATGTGGCATTTTATGGAAGACAAGGATTGGGCTGATAATCAAGTTGCTCCACTTGCAGTCCTTGTTGCCTGGCTGATAATGCTGCGACAGTTCTCCATATTTATACAACAAAAATAAAATCCACTGGCCTTGTGAAGAGCTTTGGTCTTAGTAAAGGAAAGGAGCTGTTTAAATACAAAGTGTTAATTATTATTACCAACAGGCTGTAACTAATAGTAACCATTTAACTGGGAGATATGGAACAGGTATGCAGTTAATTGGTTTACAGTAGATTTAGCTGAGGTCTGATGGTTACATTGCAGACAATCCATCATTGTTGTAAGCAGCATGAAGTTATGCCCAGCCTCAATTATTGTAAGTCTCCCCCTGTGATCTTGTGCTAATATTCCAAGATGTGTCACCAGTGAACATTTGAGCAAAATCTCTAGAAGAATGTGGAACAAATCTGTAAATCTCTTTCTGAAATGCCCTGCCAAAAAACACAATAAAGTCTTGCATGTCAGGAAGGAAACATTAAAAACATTAATTAAGAAATAAACTCTTCTGAAAATCAAATGGGAATGAGTGAGGACAGCCAGATGGGGATTGAATATAATTCCAGTGGAAGAGCCTTTCATTCCTTCCAGTCTTAGAGTTCATGGTCGCTGACATGTTTCCTTTAACTCAGGCCCCTGTCCTGCGGTGTGGGCAGGCACCCACAGCACTGCCCACAGTAATGGACCAGTGCTCCCACGGTCAGGCACAGACCAACCCCTGCAGTCTGGATTTCGTGATCTGCTCCAGCCACCACTTGTGACAACACCCTGGAGAAGATACCTAGTGAGAAGGAGAGCTCAGCTCCTGGGGGAGAAATTGCTGATCCTTGAGAGGCAGCTAGAGCAGCAAGGTTTTTTTTTTTTTTTTTTTTTTTTTTTTTTTTTTTCTGATAAACCACTGATGGAGAAGCCCTCTCTTCCCCACTTCCCGTCTCAACTGCTTTCATTTCATGTGCAAAAGCTTGTCTCTGTCCCTATCAGCATTTATTTGAGTACATCTCTGCTGTGCCTGAATGATTTATCTAAACATCGGCAGCTACTGTAAGTGATGGAACAGCAAAGCAGTGGCAGAGGAAGGAGTGGAGAGGTTGAAATGTGACTTCCTTCTTGTGAAATCAAATGCAGGTGACTGTTCCCAGCACCTCCAGTGTATTTACATCAGTCACAGGCAGAGAGAGAAAAAAAAAAAAAGAGGGCATTTCAGAGCCTTTTCAGACATTTGAGACAATTTAATTAACCAAATTAAAATATTTCCCCTCGGAAGACTATACATGCATGTACATACTTGTGCATGCATCGCTGCTTCACTTTGCACGTTTGCTTCCAGTCCCCGTGTGGTGATTTTAATACATCAGGGCTTGGGAGAGGGTTTTAGGGCTTTGAGCTAATGGTAATCAGATGTGTGTGTGAGTGTAAAAGTTGGAATAAGTCCTCCTGGAGTGCGTGTGTGTGCTGTGCGTGTCAGAGAGAGGCAGTGAGCAGCCAATCGCTCACGGAACACACGCGGGGCGTCCCGATGGGGTGGCTGCGGAGGAGGGTGATGCACAAGCGGCCAAGTGAGAGCGAGCAGAGAGAGAGCGAGCGGGAGAGGAGCGAGCTGAGACTTCCACAGAGGCAGCCGGGAGGAATCACCAGCCGGGATTTGCTCCTCTCTCTCTCCCTCTCTCTCTGACTTCAATTCAGCTCCTCCCCCGTGTGGTTGTGGCTTTCCCTTCCATCAAAAGCCTGATCAGCAACGCCAGTCTTGAGGAAAAAAAAAAAAAAAAAAAAAAAAAAAAAAAAGAGAGAGAGAGAAAGAAAAAAAAGAGGAGGAAAAAAAAAAGAGAGAGAGAGAAAGAAAGAAAAAAGTGCAAAAGAAGACAAAGAAAACAAGGAGAAAAAATCTGGGAAAAAAAAAAAGCAGTCTCCCCCCTGGCTGCACCAAACACAGCAGAGTCTGAAACTTTATGGAGTTCTTGCTGTGTTTACCCCGCGGTGGGTAAATCGGCAGCACCCTGCTCACTCGCTCCTTCCTGCTCTTTCTCCCTCGCACTCATCAGCAGTCAGCAGCGATGGAAAAAGTTGCTGGCTGGTACCCAGCCTGGCACGTTGCTCTCCTTTACTGGACATGGCTTTTCCTCTTCACTTTCGGCTTTACCGGTGCAGAAATAACTTGCAGATCCTGCCATTCCCAGGTGAAGCCGCAGCATCAACATCCGCAGCAAGGATTACTAATGCATTTGAGGACCGACAGAGGAGAAAAGGACCAGAGGAGGTTCCCGGGGGAGAAGAAAGGTGAGAGAGGGCAAGGGGCAGGGATGGATGCGGAGGATGCCGGGCTGCAAGCGCCCCTCGACCCTGCTCTCTTGGGAGCCAACATCAGCGGCTGGGAGACCCGGACCTTGACGAGGGAGCCCGACAAAGTGGCCAGGGAGAGCCGGCCCGGAGAGGCGGCGGCTCCTGCGGGGGACCATCGCCGCCGGGGCCAGGGGTCCTCCCCGGTGGGCTCTCGGCGGGGCTCGGGCCGGCGGCGGCGGGGCCGCAGCCCCCGGGGCACCGCGGGGCCAGGCGGAGCCGCGGGGAGGGAGCCGGGGGGCTCCGGCGCCGCCCGCTTCGGGCTGGAGGAGCTGCGGCTGGGCAGCACCACGTTCGCCCTCACCGGCGACTCGGCGCACAACCAAGCCATGGTGCACTGGTCCGGCCACAACAGCAGCGTGAGTACCGGCTCGGCGGGGCTGGGGGCGGCGGGGTTGGGTTTTGATTTGTTTCCCACCCCTATGCCTTTTTTTTTTGTTTTCTTCTCCCCCCCCCCCCCCCCTTCTTTTTTTTCCGGGTTGGGTGGGATGGGGGAGGTGGGGGCTGCTGAGTTTTAATTCTTCTTTAGGGGGGATTTTGCTCCGTTCCCGGGCGCCACGGATTGGCTTCGCTTAGCAGTGTGCAGTGGGGCAGAAGTGCCTCAAAAGGACCATTCTTCTGGAGCAAAAAACTTTCCGCCGCCCACCCGCTGAGCACAGCCCCCTCCAACCCCCTTCTCCATCACCCCGGAGGCAGAGAGGGATAAACTACTACTACCACCCACAGCGGGGAGGGGAAAGGCCAGTCTTGGGGGGACCCATTCCTCACACCCTGCCTGCACCCCAGGGTAACCCCTGCTGGGAGCTAGGGAGGCTCAGATGGGAGAAGGAAGAGGGCCTGGGAAAGCCCCTCTGCTGCTGCTCTCCTTCCTCTTGTCCCTTGGGCCCACATCAGCCCAGGGCTTGGCCCCATGCCGTGCTGGTGGTGAGATGTTGGCTGGCTTCAGGACTTCATCTCCGAGGTGCCTCCATGCAGGGATCAAAAATGTTTTTTCACCCCTTGTCACCAAGGTGTTAAAATGAGGCAGTTCTTGTCTCCTCCCTGTGACCCAGACCTTTCTCATGAGTAGTGACAGAACGGCTCTGACATGAGCCAAGCAGAATGAAATCAGCCACAGGAATAGGTGACAGGCTTCCAGGCTGGAGCAATAGTCGTGGCATCAGTTACCAAGTTAACTTGAGCCCAGTGGCCCTCCAGCCTGTGCTGTGGAGGTAACCTGGATCCATTGGGCTGGGGCCGGGGTTAAGTGGAGCGAGTTGCCTGGCTTGCTTTCTGTCTGCCCTTAATTCTGCTCCTGGGCTAGCAGAAGTTGAGGAATCTGGCTGCCTGAGTGCTCCAACTTCTGTCACTGCTTCTTGAAGTCAACAAGCAGAATGCTAATAAGAGGGACAGGGATGCTGGCATGACTTGGTGTTGGCCCACACAGCTTCCTGGGAGAAAGGGGGACTTGGGCTCCTCTCCTCCAGGGTGTCTGCAGCTGTAATGCCAGAAGATTTCTGGCTGCCTGGCACAAACCCTTTGCCTGCCTTTCAGCTTTTAGTATTGGGAGCCTAGTAACATTTAGAAATAAGTCTGATCATTATGAATTCTTGTTGGTATAGATTGTATTAAGGCATAACACAATCACCCCATTTAGAATTTAACATGGATGTCATAAGCACCTCACTGTGGGGTTCAGACCTAGTTAATTGAGATGTGGTTTTATGGGCTCATCAGGAGCTTTTTAATCAGTTAATTGACAGAGGAATACTTGTTATCTCTATTTTGAAGGACTTTCCCCTTTCTTCCCAGCTCAGCTAGTCTCTCTCTTACATAGTCGTGGTAACAGAAATTGCCTTGTAGGAACTCTGGTCTTTTCATACAGATTGAATTGAGGCTGACACTGGTTTAAAGAGACCCATTTGCTAAGAAAAAGCTTCTGATATAAAAACTCACACAGAAAGCATCAATTTTCCTGCTCTTTTAATACAAGGATGTTTCATACCTACATTTATCAAGACATTATTATTATTTGTGCTTTTTATTATACATGTGCCTAGGCATATATATAAGTATGTATGTTTCTGCCCTCTGTAGTAGTATGGACTATTAATGCTAAGGATGGATTTGCTTACTGAGTGTGTTGGTGTAGAAATGTTTCCAGGGAGCTGTGGAAAATGTGCTGCTGCTGTCCTGCCCAAAGAGCCCTGGGTGGTGTTGTGTTTGGGGAGGTCACGCTCCCACCTTGCTGCTGGTCACTCTGGCAGTGCTGTGCTAGCTTCCGCTGTGGCTGCACCCCCCTCACAACACTTAATGAAGCTGGGCCCAGCAGGAGCTGGATGAGCGACAGGCTTACCCAGGCTCAGCTGAAGCAACAGTGTTAGCTCAGTGGGTATTCAACGTGGCGCTGACCCAGGGTGTCTGCAGAGAGTTTTGGGGCACTCAGCTGTGAAGGAGCTGGGAGCGGGAGGTGGGTGAGGATGAAAGGTTTCCTTTTGTGTGCAATGTGAGTATTCCTGCCTGCACGGGGGTGGCAGAGGATCCCGTGGTAGTGTTTGCAAGGGATGCTGTGTAACCCCAGTGCCCTGGCCGCACTCCAGCAGCAGTAGCTGCCAGCTTCCTGCCTGTGTTTCCCCACCATGGCAGGTGGATGCAGCACACCTCATTTTCATTTTAATGGGCTCTGCGTGTGCTGCTGTTAAACAGCTTTTGCCTTTCACCCAGGCATAGGGGCACTATGGAGATGATCATAGTTTGCAGCATCTGTGTGAGTAACAGAAAAGCCAAAACAAAAGACAAAAACATCTGAGCTCCCTTTAGATGAAAAAAGCTTGAAAATTAAAGCACTGTCACCACTAAGCCACTTTTTTTTTTTTTTTTCTTTTAATTATTATTATTTTATATTTTTAGTTTGAATATACCTGATTCTGCCAACCTCAGTCTGGTTCCCTGTATCCTTTTTTTTTTTTTTTGGTATTGTTTTGGATACAATTGCAGTGCTTCTGATGGAGGGGAAAGGACCCCTAAAAGGATCCCTGACTGCTGTAAGAGATTGCATTTGCCACTTCTCTGGGGCCAGGCTGTGGTGTACCATCTCACCAATGGCATCCTGCTCTGAGGCTGGGCTTGCTATATGCTTGGCCACAGGTGCAGCAAAGGAAATAAGTAGTGGTCTGAGGCATCCACACATAAGTCCACTGACATAAATAGTCTTACCCCAGCAATCCTTTGGGGCCCATCAGCGACTGTAGGTACACCCCAGACAGCTCACCCTCCAGCACAATATCCATACTATACCTGACAGCAGTTCTTGGACCAGCATGCAGCTTTGTGGGGAGAGTGCTATGGCCTAGCCGTAGCCATACAGTGGAGACCCCAGGCCTTTGACAGTGCCTAGCTCACACCTGTAGGGACACACTTCACATGTGCCCTGCACCCTCCTGTCTGTCTTGGCTCATTTACCAGCACTGTCAGTATGTGCTCTCCAGAAGACAGCACAGGTGTAGGGAAACTGGATTGTCAGAAGACTGATGAGGATGAAGCCGGGAATGTATCCAGTGTTGTAGGAAAATGCAAATGGTGCTCAGGCTTTTTCTGACTCCAGTGGAGGTGAGTGAGGCCACACAGGCCAGCAGCTGGCATTGTCTGGCATCTCCACAGACCTGAGCTCTTTCAGCCTGCAGAACAGGATAGAGCGGCTGCAGATAAATTGGGTGCTGGAAATGGTCTTTGGCTTGTACTAAGTCCCAGGCTGTCTGGGAATGATCCAGGAGTGTGTTAACTGGCCCATGCTAGTACCCTTGCTTAATTTACTTACATCCTAAGAGTCTTTCTACTAGCCTCCATAAAAACTGGAGTATTAGACACTATCAAATAAAACCTTCCTCAAACATCAGCTACAAGACACACAAGTGAGATCTCCCAGATACTTGCACCTCTGAGGAATTTCATCATCACTGTGGAAGCTGGCAGGTTTCCTAGCTTGCAGAGATATCAAGCATGCTTCCTGATCTGGTATATCCAAACACTGTAGATTTGAATTCCCCATAGCCCCCTTAATGCTGTGCTACAGAGTAGGAGAAAACAGCTAGCAGAAATTTCTGTGTGGAGCTGAAAGAGATTTGGTTTTAACAGAGAAGCAACTCTCAAGGAAACATCCATTATGATCTTTTGGGATAGAGATGCTTCTCAGAGCTTCCAAGAAACCAAGACTGCTTTTGTCCTACGCTAGCTCAGAGTGAGATTAGTGCCTTACTTATTCATTTGAAAGGTACCCCAGAGAAAGAGCAAAAAAATGGAGGTCATAAAGTAAGAGAATACAAGGAGGAGCCTTGATGCTACAGCTTGTGCTATAATGTGGTACCATGAAGGAAAGCAGCATCAGTTTCTCATTCCCTTTACAAGGCTGTTGTCTTGCTCTGGAGAGAATTTGCTCTCCAGGGCTGGCCATTGGTTTAGATCTCAAAGTGTTTGGCAAAGAATTTGAGAATGTGTCCTGCTGCATGCCTGGGATTTGTCTTTTGCATAGTTACCCAGCACTTACCTTCTGTAGCCTTGGATATCTTTAAGCAGTAGTTTCAAACTTATGTGTTTTACATTGCTGGAAAGGTAGAGTTGAGCTGCTCTTAGGGCTTCCATAGCAGAAGATCCTCACCAGGCTGTTGGAGATGGGGTATGGACCAGATGCAAAGTAACCTGACAAGGCAATTTTTGTATCCTTCCATAACAGGAAATCAATATGACTGATGGGTCCAGTGCAGCACGAAGCCTGCAAGGTCATCGTTGCTGTTGTCATGTAGAAACACTAGAAAGCAGGGGAAGAGTTAAGTCTCCTATGTGAAAGCTTTTAGACAAGACAAGACTCTACATTAGGTATTGTTTGTAAAGTTTTACTTGACGTTATTGTATGGACAAACTGATCATAGGTATTACAGAATAATAATGCACCTATATATTTCCAATGCACTATATTTCTTCCCAGGCAAAGTCATTGTGAATAACCTGAAGTTGTTTTAATTTGAAGCATTCAAACCTATTTTATCCATTAAGGAAAGGTACAGGGCTGTAGTGGATATTGCATCCTACAGCCCTAAACTGATCAAACTGTGTCATATAAACAGTTGGGTTCCCTTCCCTCCTATTGCTTTCCTCCTTTCTGGATAGCTATTCCAATTCTAATTCTTCTCGTTGTTGGAAACTTCCCTCTGGTTTCTATTCTAATATTGCCATTGGGCATTTTAGATTTTTTTTTATTATTATTATTATTTGTCTTTGTGCTTTTTAATTAAAGTTATTTTCCCTTCCTGGCACTTACGCCCCCTGGAATTATTTTACAGGCAGTGCTTGTATTCCTTTTCAGCCTCTGGTTTGCTAAATCAAGCAAGAACTGCTCTTTCTTTATCTGCTTGTAAGACAGATTGTGGAAAATGAACTGTGAATTTCTAGGAGTCAGGTTCCCCAGAGCTTGAATTTGAATCAGATTTTTGCTTTTGATGAACAGAATTCTATGTGGATGATAATGAATGTATTCACTTTTACTAGTGAGAAAGAAAAGGACAGTAAAGGCACGGCAAAATTATCTGTGAGTGCCAGCGTTCCTCTGCTCTGACCAGAATGTGGAATCGATCAAAATGTCACTTCTCACTCTGAGACTTCTTTGCTCAGCTGCTGTGCTCGTGCATCTGGCTGTAGTTAGTGCTCTCTGTCCTTCCCTTGCTGGCAGAGCTGTAGCTCCAATGTGAAATTACCAGAGATAGATGAAGAACCTGCCAACGTTGTCCTGCCAGTGACCAGCATTATGTTGTATAACACCACAATAGCCCATTACTCCCTCCTACCCATACTGATTGCATTATTATAAAGGAGGAGTTTTAAGGAAATTAATATGAATGTGGAGCCCAGATCCAGCTGAGTGGTGAAGCCCATGGTGAGGAATGACCCTGTTGTCAGCCGCTTTGCATTTAGATTGGTTCCTAAGGTGTGGGAAAGAGGTCCCCCCCAAAAAGATTCATCTAAGTAGGATGCCTGCATTAAAATGCTTCAGTGAAATATAACATTTATTTCTTATATATTACAACAATATATAATAGTATTAGCAGTATAATGCACCAGATGCTGAGAGGCTTTCAGACTAATCTCTTGCTGGAGCTAATGAGACTATATTTAGGAAGAGATGAGTAAAAGTGAGGAAACAAACATTAGGATTTAAAGTGGAACGAATCAGGTCAAAATAAAGTATTATTAAAAGTCCCATGTTTCAAATTTTGCTTCTGTATCGATCGTAAAATAATTTATATCAATTCTAAATATGAAGCCTCCTTTAAAAAGAAAACACAAACCTTCAGTAAGAGGAAGCTCCAGAAAATTTCACTGTAACTTAAAATTAGGTTTTTATATATATATATTTTTTTTCAGCCATTTTTTTTTTTTCTTTTAAATTGGGGAAAAATAAACCAGTAGCCAAAGTATTTCTTTCTTCTGTGTTTCAATCCATCTCTAGGTATATTTCTTGACTGTATAAAACATAGGTTTTTCATATACAGAAAATGAAATAAAGTACGTGGGAAATGGTTATTAAGAATAGCCATGCATTGAGAGAAAGCAGTGGGTGAAAGAGAATTTGTGAGAACTAGAAGAAAAGCTTGTCGTTGTCTGAATCTGGTCTCTGTAAAAGTGTTTGAGTGATGGTGAGGAGTTTCCACCCAGACTGACAAGTGGGATATGCAAATCCCATCATGAGGGAAGATTAAGGAGAATAATGGAAGAGCTCTGACAGTTGCAGCTGGCATTCATGCAATATCAAGAGGCTATAAACTGTATAAAGCAATGAGGTTATAGTTTTCAATCTTCCTAATAATGTACTTTATAATAGAAAAGGGGTTTCTTCCTTTCCTCCTATCTTTGAATAAGTATTTTTTCTATTTCTCTGAGCTGGCAATCATGATAAGATCTAACCAGTGGGAGAAGTAAGGAAGCCAGAAGTCATCAGCTCATTCTGGGGAGTTAGGGACCCTGCTGACCCATTCTGCTGTAATGCACCTTTACATATGAAAGGCTACATTGGCCTTGGACAGTCTTGCATCCAGTAAGTAGGAAGTTTCTTAATATGCCAGACTGAACACAACTGTCATGTGCAGAGCTCCAGTGAGGTAAGTGAAATGGCCCCATCAAATACGTCTCCCTCTGGAAAATGTTGCTGTATCTTGGACTGAACATTTCACAGGTTCATACTAATTTCCTATTTTATTTTATTTTTTTCTCCAAAGCTTCTAAGAAAGAGCAAAAATATTGAAAATCAAAATATAGCATTTTTTTTATTGTCTTGTTTTGAGGAAGCATTTTAAAATATGGATTTCCATTTTTTATTCTATGTTTAAAAAAGATCTGGTGACACAAAAAATCTTGATTGTGTCCCACATACAGGCATTTAGTGACATTTGTGATGATCTGGCCTCTAGCTGCTGCTACACAGAGCAAGGGTGTCCTGTTAATCCTGCATCCTACCTGATCCCCAGGTTGTAGAACATCACAAATTACAATATTTTCCTGTATTTGAACAATTGATATTATCCTAAAACATGTTTGTGCTGGGTGCTGTTCATCCAGACTAAGGCTACATTCAAGTTTTCATTTCAAAGGAGGAGAAAAAAAAAAAAAAAAAAAAAAAAGACTGACACAAGTCACTTCTTTTCTCTCAGTTTTTTTCATATCTGGCCAGCGAACCAAAAAATCAATGACTCCCACAGCTCTATTTGACATTTCTATGTTAAATTAAAATGTGCCTTGATTCCAATTCAAATGGCAGCATTGGGTGATAGACTAATTATTTTGGAATTTTAAATGTGTGTTAAAGTTGATGCAGTAAAATGATTTTTGTGCCATTTGCATTTTTTGGCTGTCCATCTTAAATCAAACAACAGTTAACATGAGAGCCCTTAATCTCTAATTCTCGGTGCTGGTAACACAATAACACTTGTACTTGGTATCGCACTTTCTCTCCTTGGGGAACATAAAAGGAAAGTACTTTGAGAAGGAACAAGATATTTTAGGATATGTCCTAAAACACGATTCTTTTAGAGGCTCTCCAAGAACTTAATTTAGCCTCACATCATGTCCCTAAATAAAGGATTGATGTTTTGCCATGATAACACAACAGGACTCAAAGCTGCCTCTGAACTTTTCTCTTTCATATTACCATGCCAGGGACTTGCCAAGGGCAGGCTGGGCTGAGGGGCTGAGATGGGATGAGCAGGGAGGAGCTGGATGAGGAAAGATGTAGAGATTTAGGTGGGTAGTGGAGAGGAGGTGGGAAATTAGACCTATTTCTGTTGCTATGGAGGGATGTCAGTGCCAAGGTTCAGCTGTGGCCAAAACCCCCCTCTGTGAGCAGCTTGTACTGGGGCAGGGTCTCCTGTGCAGTGGTGAGGGGCAGAAACACTTCTGCAGGGACAGGAAGGTGAAGGCGGTCACAGATTGTGTGAATTTTATTTTCATTGAAGGAAAACTCAGAGTGAGCCCAAATGGGACACCTCAGGCAAGCAATGGGATGGCAGGACTGACCCACGCTGTGCTGCTGGGCAGTGTGGTGAGGATCCTCAGGGCAGGGTGAGGAGAATGCAAAGAGCACATAAAAGAGTAAAGTACAGAATAACAGCAAACCCCACCTACCTTCATACCCAGAGATGAAGTCATGATAATGACTACTTATTTATTTATTTATTTTACCACATGATATTCCTTCCTAATGCAGAAGCAGAAAAGCAAGACAGATATTCTTGGACCACCTGAGCTGGCAGAAATGCCAAAGTCATAAAGATGTGGCTGGAGCTTGGAAAGGGCAACTGAAATGCATTTATCAAAGTGGTTTGCAGACTACCACCAGGAGTAATAGTTCAGTGCCCTGCATATCACTCCTTAGCAGCCCTCATAACCTAAGAGCCCATCTGTGGAGTCTTTCATGTTTTGTGGAGATATATTAAATCAAGAGATGAAGGAAGAGATGGAAGGCGATGATTTGCAGTTGTCATTTCAAGGCAAGCATTTTCCCAAGACATGAAAAGGCTGAGGATTTTGGGTGGAAAGTGATCAGCAACACACGAGAAGCTCTTGATCTTTTATAGCATTGGGTCTCAACTCAGTGCCAGTGCTCACATCCTATTTGTATTGTCACTTTAGTTGGTGATTATTGAAAGACAACAGTGCCATGAGCTGTTGCAGATCTTTCACAGGCAGCCCTTCAGTAGGAAGTGAAAAGCTGTTTTAGAAAATCTTGGATTATTTAGATAATGTTTCTCTTCCTCCCGTCTTCTCATTTTCCTCACTACATTCAAGGTTGAGAAAACAATTTGAGATAAATATTTTATATAACAAATAACAAATCTCTTCATAAATTGTCCCTGCTCAAAGTGTGCGTGTGAAGTATTAAAGATCCCGATTTAAAAAGCAGCTTGAAATTCCATGACAATGTTGGGCTGGACCCCATTTAATCATTTGGAATAGTCTTTGCATTGAATATTTTTATTTCACATCTAAGGTGTATTTTCGGTATCTGAAAGAGGTCATATGGTCCCTTTCTGTTTGTGTGACTGGGTCAGTATAAACTGTTAGGACAGCTCCAATATTTCCTGCCCTGGCCAAGAATGTTGCCTATACCTCTTACTGAATGGTTTCTGAAAAAATCTGCTGCATCTTCAAATGAATATTCAGGGACTTTATTTTTGAAGAACTTACCAATGCATAAGTGTAAATATTTTTTCTGGAGTAAAAATCATACTTATTATGAAACTCAAGCTTTATACGCGAGAGAATATGAACTGAAAATTTAATTTGCTTTCTGTTGAATTTTAGCTCATGTTTCCAAGAAAAAATGTTAGTTTCTGTAGACAAAAAAAAAAAAAAACAAAAAAACAAAAAACTTAAAATTAATAATTATTGGAAACAAAATCAAACTATGGAAATGATTATCTGCAAATCAAAGTTAGGGCTTACTTTGATTACAGGAAGCGATAGATTTTTTTATTGGAGAGGCTAAACAGTTTAAAAAAATTACATCAGCAAAACAGCAGATGCATTAACCTTCACACCAGAAAACATAGGTCTGTGGTGAAATATCATTAGTTAGAGGAGTTTGGGGGATAATTATTCCCTGAGCTGTGTTTTTTTCTGGATAAGGATCACACCATGGGAAGGGACTGCACTACACCTCCTCCACTTCATGTGTTTCTACATCTCCCTAGATACATTAAGGGGGATGGAGGCTGGGCTAGAGCTGTGAAGAATATAGATCTGTGTTTAGCTTGGATCCAGTGACTTAGCATCTCTACAGAAGAGCCACTGAAATTTAGTAATAATTACCTAGGCTACTGTATCCCAAAGAAGGTTTGATGCAGATCTGCAGCCTTTGTGCTGGTACATCTGGTTCTCCTTTTGTCTTCATTTAAACGACAAAGGACTGTTTAATTGTACAGCTCCTGAAAAACAAAAACAACATGAAACAAAACTAACCAAAGCATTCTCCAGCTCATCTTTTGGATGGAAAACTCCCACGTTCAGTGTGGCCTTCCATTTTATTGTCAGTTTTTAAACATTGACATATACATATATATATATTTCAAAAACCTTGAAAAACTCCTAATCCTTTCCCAAATAACTTATTTTAAAGTCATTCAATGCAATAAACATGGTTGATTCCAGCAGTCTCTAACCACAGTCTGTGCCCTTGGCTTTGAGCACGGTGGGGCCCTGCTATCCCACCTGCAATGGAGGGAGCTGGGCCTCAGACACGAGTGGGAGCTGGAGCAGGGAGCCCAGCTCTGCATTCATGTGCTGTGGGTTGGGGTCCTGCCATCTCTTCCTCCTCCACCAAAACTCTGGGTTCTGAAATCACTGAAATCCCTGTTATCTTCATCACGCTGCAGGCTGGGATCTGTCAGATAGACTCAGCAGCTCCCAAATCTCCCTCCCATGGGAACGGGAGTTCTTCCTCCCTGCAAAACCCACTGTGCTTTATCCTCCTCCTCCTCCTCTCCAGCCACCCACAGCCCTGCCTGTTGATGCTGTTGCCTGGAGACCTGCCTGTGATGGACAGCTCGGAGGGAAGCAATGATTAAACAACCTGAACTGCCATCTGAAAGCAGCGATCGTTATTGTAATGTGACAAGTGGTGACAGTTGAGGCAGCAACACATTCAGAGTGAGATTCCTTATAAAAAAATAAATAAATAAACACACAAGGAAAGTGCTGCTCACACCTGTGTGTAGGCGTGCGAGTTCTGATGCTTTCTCTTGATGCAGAAGGACAAGGGAAGGCACGTGCTTCTTTTTTTAATGAAAAATGAACATAACCCTAATAATTTTCATGATGAACAGTCCAGCTCACAAGCCAACGCAGCTTGCATTGACATTGTCAAACATCTGGTGGGCCAAGGCAGCAATTAAATGGGGATGCTGCAGCTGCAAGTGTTAACAAGGGGTGGCTCTACACAGCATCATTGTCCTCTGAGCTGCAGAGAGGCCATCAGCCCCTTGCTGACTGCCAGCAGGAATATCCTGTGTAGAGAGAGCAATGACTTGAAGCTTGGGCATGAAGCTGGTGGTGCTGCTACATCCACCTGATGTGTCTCCTCCTGCCTTCCTGTCAGATGAGGCCAGTGTAGGTTCAAGGGTGAGCTCAGCATGGATAGGAAATGGATGTGGCTGTATCACCACAGAGGATAGTTCAGGGGATTGTGCATCACATCTTCCATCATCAGGTGGGACGCTCCCACCTTGTTGGCCTTCTTTCAGATGCAGGTGACATTACATGTTAAGAGCCTTAGTTTTGTTTCAGCTTCAGAGAAAATCTGAAATTTCATCTAGTTTTACTTGTCTCACATTCTATACAATCTTCTCTGTAGGTGCTGCTTGTGATTAAGTAGCTGCACTTTACAGCCTATTAGTGAAGGATTCTCAGGTTGGCATCTCTATTTTTTTCTCTTTGATTTGTATAATCTTCCAGCACTTTCTGAGAGAGATGAATGAAAAGTGTTAATTAAAGTGTATTGTCATGGCTGGTGAACAGGGACTGGGCCATCTAGGTTTGCCTAGAGGACCACAGTTTAACATTCAAATGCCACAACTTTTTGGAGAAATGCAATCTGAAAGAATTCTTGCAGAGAAAACTTGAAAACATGACCAGATATCCTGGTAAACTAGTACACTAAGAAGAAAACATTCACTGCTAGTTAGGAAACCTTAAGAAGGACTTGATCTTGGAAGATGAAAACTACTTTTGTGGGGAGGAGTGGGGTGCTGTCCTTGAAACAAGCTGGTTCTGCAAACAGTGGCTAGGAGCTCTCTGGATTTAGTCATTTAAGTTTCCTTAATATCCAGGTCCCTGCAGTCTCTTCATTTTTACCCTTTTAGGGAAATGTTCCTAGAAAGAATATTGTTTCCTTCTTTCCCCAGCCCCCTTTGACTTTGCTCCTTCTAATGCAGCACAGCATTAGCTGGAATTGCCTTGAACTGGGATTGCAATAAACTACTGAAATAGCTAAGGAGCTGATGGAAAAAAACACATCTGAGATGTGGCAAAATTCAGCATCCCCACGCTACAGTGATGTGAGCCAATTTTGCAACCCTTCCTTTTTATTTATTTATTTATTTTTAAAAGAAAAATCATTTCTCTCTTTTTTTTCTTGTTTTTAAGTGTAACAGGGGCTAGAGGACTTACCTGTTGTCACTGTTCAGGAGTCAGTGTAATGCTAATGCTTGCCTTCCTGACTTTCCTGTGCATACATTATGTAGGTACTCACAAGATTCAGTGGAGCAAATAACATATTAATGCTGATGGTGTGTCTGATTTGTGAATAAATTTGGAGAGAGAATATGAATGTTCCCAATGCTCCCCACTTGCTTCTCAGTCACCCCTTAATTTTATTCCAAATTAGAACTGATATCATTTCTTCTGTTCTGTCCTCCTTGGGCACTGGTACCTTTCAGCTCTTCTCAGGGAAATGGCACTGTATTGACAAGATCATTACATCTGTATTTTCGCCACAAAGAACAGCAGTGGGGGCAAGGTACAGCTTCAGTGCAGGTAAACACTGACATTCTCTAAAAGCAGAATTATTTAAAGACATTCTGATGTTTCTTTGAACTTTTAAAGTGATGTTAAGTGTAGTAAGTATTTCTAGGAAATATTTGTGCTCTGGATTATCTGCCTGTGCTTTGATGGTTGTTCATGTCCCTTAAAAATTGCTGTCAATGCCTGCGTTTAGTACAGCAGCACCAATTTTCTTCAATGCTATTCAAATTCTTAAGGTAGATCTATAAGTAAGGCATCTGCTTGATAGCTTTAAAGGGAAATAAGAAAACAAAACTCAAACTACTTTACAGAGATCCTTCCAAAGAGAGCTAGGAAATCACCTGTACTCCTGTCAGGCTGAAAGAGAATGAAACATGCACACATGAACACAAAAAGAAAATAATTTCATCTGCTGCTCTATCCTTTCCATATCTCCATTACATCTGGCACCATCTCAAGACAAAACAGCTAAGAAGGAATGCTAAGTCTGTGTCTGTGCTCCTTTTCTGCTCATGTATATCACATTCACTCAGATAAAGCCAATAGTTGTTCTGTGGCAAACAGAAGGAGAATCCATCTCTACTCCTTTCTAAAGCTGAGCTATTGAAATACCCAACTGAAAGAGTCCTTTCTGATAATTCTTGTGTTTGACAAGGTGGAATTTGGTAAGAAACAAACCTTTATGATCAAGTAGAGGAGAGAGATACCTTGAGAAATCTTATGAGGAGCAGAGAATATAGTACAAAAGAAACAGCATCTCATTATGAAATGTTACTTGGGAAACCTGTATTTAGCCCTCCATAGAGAGAGCTTTTTGTTTAAATAAGAACATACTATACCATTCAACATATGGTGATCTTTGCTGGAGAGAGTTCAGAAGAAAGGAAATATATCTATAATTTAGTGGTCCTTCTTAAATATTTAGAATTGTATGGTTGACATCTGAACTTGGATGATATAATATAAATAAAATTTTAACCCCTTAGTAAATTTCTCTTTCTAATAAGATACTCAGATTGTCCGTAAATACAAATCACATTATGCAGTAACAGTGCTAGAAGATACTTCATGGTAGAAATACCTGATATAATGAAGTATGAGAAATGAATGCGGTAATATCAGTCCTTCATAATAAGGATAAAAGAAGATAGGCTGTTGACATACACTATTAAACATTCACTTTCTGTCTTGAGTTTTCAAAGGACAGATGATGTCAGTAAAGTGAAAACACCACTGAAACACATAGAGTGTTAAACAGGAGTACTAGAGCCACTTAGGGAAAGAATGTCAACAGAAGCAAAAGAAAATATAGAAAATAGACAATATAGTTAAAATCAGACAATTTCTTGGAGGTATGTCATTTTCAGTGACATTTGGAACACTAAAACATCAACCAAAATTGTCTGCATTATGACAGTGTCAGAAACTGTAGTGAGAAACATTCCCAGTTGACTTGCGCGTTGGCACTAAGATTATGACAAAATATCAATGCTATGTCACGGACATATCTTTTATACTGAATCTGTAAGAATGCACGAAGTGTATAGGACACTATGTGATACTTAAACTCATTCCCTGGAGGTGTAGAAGTTCATTTCTCCTCTTTATTCTTTTACCTTTCCTTCCTGGAATGCACCCTACTGAACAACGTGCATTGTGTCTCCCCACTGGAGAAATTTTCTTTCCAGCTGTCTTCTTTTTTTGTGTGTCTCCTTAGTTGCATGGTGGATGTCACTAGAGGATTTTTTCTGATGGTAACATGTTCTTTGGGCAGTGAGGCTACTGCATTGGGCTAAATAGGCAGGCGGTAACAAAGGCAATACAACCTTTTCCTTTCTGTGACAGTACCTGTGGGGAATGTTCTGTTGTTTTCAAAAGGAAATGATTTGGTGCTATTGATTATTGGCTGAAAAATGCTTATTGCTACTCATTTTCATGGGAAATTTAATTGTCTTCTTGCTTGGGACAGAAACCAAACACCATCCTATCCAAATCCCTCACAGAACAGAAAATCATAGAATCATAGAATGGCTTGGGTTGGAAGGGACCTTAAAAGTCATCTAACTCCAACACCTCTGCCATAGGCAGCAATGCCACCCACTAACTAGATCAGGTTGGCGAAAGACCCATCCAACCTGGCCTTGAACACCTTCAGGGATGGGCCATCCACAGCTTCTTTTTTCAACCTTTTCCAGTGCCTCACTACCCTTACAGTGAAGAATTTTCTCATAATGTCTAATATAAATCTATCTTCTTTTAGTTTAAGGCCTTTCCCCTTGTCTTAACATTATCTACATGAGTAAAGAGCCCTTCTCCATCCTTCTTATAAGACCCCTTTGAGTACTGAAAGGCCACAGTGAGGTTTCCCTGGATCCTTCTCTTCTCCAGGCTGAACATCCCCAGCTCTCTCAGCCTTTCTTTGTAGATGTGCTCCAGCCCTCTGTTCATCTTCATAGCCCTCCTCTGAATCTGTTCTAACAAACTCACATCTTGTTGTGCTGGAGACCCCAAACCTGGATGCAGCATTCCAGGTGGGGCCTTACAAAGGCAGAGGGGGACAATCCCCTCCCTCCACCTGCTGGTCACCCCTCTTTTGAGGCAGCCCAGGACGCAGTTGGTCTTCTGGGCCGCAAGCTTGCACTGCTGGCACATGTTGAGCCTTTCACCCATCAGAACCCCCAAGACTCTGTCAGCAAGGCTGCTCTCAATGAGCTCTTCTCCCAGTCTGTTCTCCTGTCTGGGATTGCCCCAACCTAGGTGCAGCACATTGTACTTATTAAAAACAAACAAACAAGCAAACAAACAAACAAAAACAATCCCCAGCTACAAAGGCTGATGCTTTGTCCATTAGCCTACTGACAAAAAGTTGGATGCTGACACATTCAGACAGAGAATGTAGCTTGAAAGGTGTTTTTTAGAAGAATTACAACATTTTTCACTTCCTGTAAAATGATCCTCATTGGCCGCTATACTGTTAGAGGGAAGGTAACTTGAATATCATTGCTTTATTTTCCTAAAACAGACTCAAGTCTACTAAGGATGGAAAGTCAAAAACGTGGCAGCTCAGTGCAGCTTAACTAGCTGAAAACTCAGGGGCAGAATAGATTGCAAGGGAAACGTCTGAAAATTCAAAGAGATATTTTTCACTCTGCTGACCCCTTTCACTGCTGAGCAGATCGGTACCTGAGATCCTAAGGAATGTGGTTTACACCCAAGCAGGAGCCCTGCTAAAGGTGTTAATAATTGACATTGTTTTTCCATGCAGAACAAAGAGGTGTCATCTCCCTGATAACTACCGTCCTGTAGGATAATCCTTTTACAGCGCTGAAATGCTGTAAAGACAAATACCTGATTCTTGGCTCAAAGAACTGACAGTGTCACAGTTAGCCATGATCTGGGAGGCAGCTCTAGCCACTCCACTGCAGACATGGTTATAAGGAATGCTCTGGATGGATTTACACAGAAGTCAAATAATGTTATTGCAGTTGTGCAGGAGGTATATGGCAACTGGTTGTTCCTCAAATGTGTGAACAGGCAACAAGAAGCAGTAGGAATACAAGGTTTACAAAAACATTAAGTGATCCTTTGACCCAGACTTGTAAATTATTATTTATTTTTTTGTGTGTGTGTGATTTAGCTAATAATTTTCTAAAATGGAAATAATAAAAAGCAAATACAAACAGGAACAAACACTCAAAGTAATGGGCACTGATGTTGAGGTGTGGTAAGAAGCACCTGAAGTGCAGGAGGCTCAGCTGGCTGCAATTCTCTGCCTTGCCAAGTGGAAGGAATAAGTGGTTTAGGAGAGGAAGGGATAAAAGGAGTCATAGCACAGGGGTGAGAGTTGTGCTTTGTGTGTGTGCATGCATGTGTGTTTATCTAGCTATTATAACTATTTATCTAACTGTTTTAACTATTTTTTTTTCCTGTTACTGTATGAAATTTTAAGTTGTCTAATGAGGAAAAGGCTTTCTACTAATTTAGTAAAGAAATTGATTTGTAGTTGCTGTTAGTAAGTTTTGAAAAAACAAAAAAACAAAAAACAAAACGATTGGAATTGAAGAGCTGAGTGACTAAAACAACTGAGGAAAATGCTATGGTCTGAAGTGTTTTGTACTGGTAAGAAGATGCCAAAGAAGGAATGTATCCTAAACAGGTAGGAAGCCTCTGTTGCTGGGAGCAGTAACTGGAGAATGAGAACTTGGCAAAATCTTGGGTGAGGTCGAGAAGGTGGCATGCAAAGATGTTGCTTGGAAAGCCTGTGGAACTGAGCAGCAAAGTGAAATTGCTGATATGGCAGAAACACCCGGTAGTACTGGGAAGTCAGGGTGGAGGAAAAAAATTCTGAGAACTGTAAGAACAGGAAATGGAAAAGGAAAAGACAATGCAGGGGTTGAGAACTGGGGTAATTTAATTAGAATGATTTTTTTTTTCTATTTTTCTTTTTTTTTTTTTTTTAAGGGGGGATTTAGTTTCAGAATTGTCTGACAAGAGATTTTAAGGGTGAAAGAACCCTTCACTAGTCAAGGTGCTTATATCTTAATTTTCTTCAAAAAGAAGAACCTGAACTCCTGAGAAGGACTGGATTTTCTGTTGGGGATTTTGAACTTAAATGCCATGGAAGCATGGGCTGGTAACAGAGAGAAAAAAAGGAAAATAAACAGGTTTATAATAAAGAAACCTGGTTATGCATTGATGAGTTCCGTGTTGCTTGTGAAACTCAGCCCAATTTGCTGAATTGGAAGGAGATAGATTGTCAGATATTAACATTGACTGACAAAATTAATAGCTGTGAGACATACACAGTTGCTGGAGGGTGGGACATAAATGCAAGAGTTTACCTAGAAGTAGTTTTCTATGCTGCAAGCCCTCCTGCATATGCCGTGCAATTTGTTCTCAGCATCTTGGAATGAAAGTCATCTCTCACTCTGCCACCACCTGTGGAGGTTTGACATGCGCCAGCAAGCAAGTTACCTGATGCATCTGTTTTAACTGTATTTCAGTGCTTAGAGTCCTAACTATAACATGTGAACAAGGCCCTCTTAAGGGGCATAGGTAATTACACACGTTGGTGTGGAGACATTTTGCCAGAAGAGATGTATTTTATTTGCTTTCCTGAATTTGGCAGGGCCTTACTATTTGTAGCAATACAAGTTCTTATAGCTCAGAAGTGAATGAAGTGGGGACTACAAGAGGCTGTAGCCTTGTAACCTTTTATTATTTAGAAGGATGGTATAAACAAAACCAAAGGCCTTTAGTCTCTCCTGTATCTTTGTGGAAAAGCTATTAGGTACAAGGGATTCCCTGCGTTTTTGCCTTTTGAGCATGTGGCCTTAAAAGTGAGCTCTCCTACAGCAGTGATGCAATCACAGTGGAATATTTGCAGCCCGACTTGGACTTGAGACTGATAACCCAGGTACAGGAGGTTGTAATTCATCAGCTGATGAGTAGCAATGTCATAAGCACTCTTGGCTTGAAGCAGACCTGAAGTAACTGCATTTACCTTAACTTGTGCTGAGAGGCATTTAAATATTTTTCAAAGATGCGGAGCACTCATGTGGACAGTTGTCACAGACCAGCTTGTGTGGGAGCTCCTTCAGTGGTCATAGTGTGAGATACTTAATTTAAATGATCAGATTTTCCAGTTGAAGTCTTCACAAGTCTGCCTACAGAAGTTTGTGTTGAGATACTGATTCTTGTGCCTTTTTTTAAAGTTGTTTTTGGCAGCGTGTAACAAAGGGTTGATTTTAAATGTGTTGGTATCTTATAAAAGCAAAAAGAGTCAGCTTCTAGCACCTGATACCCAACAGCATCTCATCTCAAGGGAACTGGAAGTCTCTGGCTTCACCAGAAACTATAATCCTCCTTATCAATTGCTGATTTTCTCTGGTTTATCTGAGAGATGACTTCTTCCATTCCCATTGACTCTTTTTTTTCAGTATCCAGCGGGCCCGGGGGGGGGGGGGGGGGGGGGGGGGGGGGGGGGGGGGG